>NC_056725.1:1222317346-1222359846 GCF_019279795.1 Protopterus annectens
ACACAAATACAGTTATGCTTATGCAGACACCACACACACACACACACACACACACACACACACACACACACACACACACACACACACACACACACACACACACACACACACAAGCACACACATATTAATGGACTGGCTACAGTTCTACCCCTATTCATGCACACATATACAGCTATACTTATGCAGACACCACACACACACACACACACACACACACACACACACAAATACACAGAAGCCCACACATATTAATGGACCGGCTGCCGTTCTACCTCTTATGCATACACACATATACAGCTATGCTTATGCAGACATCACACGCACACACACACACACACACACACACACACACACACACACACACACACACACACACACACACACACACACATTCACACACATGCATACAGCATTGCGCACATACAAGCACACACATATTAATGGACTGGCTGCTGTTCTCCCCCTATGCATGCACACATATACAGCTATGCTTATGCAGACACCACACATACAGACACATGTAAACTAGCTGCACAGTACTGCTTACTCTGAGCAGGACTCTGAGTAGGATGCAGTGCTGCTCTGCACTGCTCTGCTTCAGCTTGCTCAGATTCTCTCATGGAAACAGGTGAAGATGCATACATCTCTACATTTTCTGCACTGCTCTATATAATTCTTGTGCAGTACTGATATCTCTGAGACACCCCTTCAGTACAGGAATCTATGCTTTGCTACAATTTGATCTTCCAGCTTCCTGATGCATGAAAATTCTTACCACAGGTCTGAAATTGTGCACTGTCAATCCTGTTATCTAATAATTCTTTTAACAAATAGATTATCTCACTTCATAAATATGAAGATGTTTATGCAGCTGCATAAGGCATGTTGAGCAGGAGGATATCAAAGGACTTAATGAATTTTAGGTACCAAGCCTTAAATTATGAAAGTCAAATATACAGAGTTTTCAGTTGCTCTTTCAGTGTACACAGAAAAGAATGAATATGTGAATGCAGGGTACAGCACACATTTTACCCTGAACTTGTGTTACCCTTATTACTGTGTGGTAATCATCCTTTTCTGGGTTTGAAAAGAAACCTCTCACTATTTGTCTCTCTCTCTCTTCCTTCATGATCTGCCATGAGTAAGGCTATTCTTTCTGGCCATCCCAGAGTATGGTTTCCCTTTAATAGCTGCAGCATTAGTTAAGAATACTGCAGTCCTGCACACCATCTCCAGTAAAATATGTTGATATATCACCACCTCCCCAAGGCAAGAACACCACTGCACATAATTAGGGAGGTTAATTGACTTTCCATTAAGCAAAGAGCTGACCTTTCACATGGATTACAATTACTTAGACTTTTTCATTTAAATATTTTCACAACCCTATCTGCCAAACTGACAACTAAAGTTCTCTCCTACAACCTCAGAAGAGAACTTCAAGCAGGCTCAATGCTACAAACCTCCCAAACCAAACTTCACTGAATCACTGCATAGAACAAGAGTTTCTTGCTTCCAGCTGAAAACCTTTGGCACTGCCTTCCAACTTAAAAGACCTAACCTCCCACATTAACTTCAAACTCCAGATTTAAAGTTTATCTGAACAATGCCAAAGCAAATCCTTTACCTCTAGCCCCTTCTCTGCTATGTTTTGAATTGTTTTTTTTTTTCTTTGCAACTGTTAAGGGTATTTCCATACTCAATGTGACATTTTACTCACAACTGTTGTTATTTGTTAGCACTGTTTATTCTCTTAATGTTATTTCAACATCCTTCTGGACTGAGCTTGAAACTGATCTATTGTGATCAGTGCTATATCCCAGTAAGCAAACAAACAAACAAACAAACAAAAAACAAACAATATGCATATATACATCTATACATAAACAAAATTCAGTGTACTCAGAACAGAATATCTGAACTGTATCAACCACTTTTGGCTTCATAATGTTTGGAAGAGTACAGATTAAAGGTCACATTTTTAAATGAAGAGTTGAAAATAGCTCAATAAGAATGCATTAAGTACTGCATTCATTTTCAGTGTTACATACATATAATGAGTTACAAAAGAAATTAATGTGCACTGGTTTGCAAGCACAATATTAGCAATTTTTGGGTTTATATTATATCCTCGAACGCTTAAAAAACCGAACACTGATTGATCAAACTTATTTTCGTGAAACTGCAAAATATCGAAGCAGCAGAAACTCGAATTTTTTCCTAGGGAAATAATTTGGTTGTCCGTTTCTGTTGCTTCAGTATTTTCAGTGTTATGGTGGAAAGTTACCGGTCGGATTCAGGTAAGTGTGCGATTGTGTGGATGTGAGTGTTAGGGTTAGGTGTGTGTGCGATTGTATGGCCATGAGGGTTAGGGCGGATTTAAGTGAGTTAGGGTTAGGGAGCGGGTGAGGTGAGTGTGCAATAATGACGGACCTTAGGGTTAGGGTTTGGGTTAAGGTAAGTGGGTAGTTAGTGGTGTGTGCATAGTTTAGTGTAGGGTTAGGTATCAGATTTTAGGTGTATGTGTGTGGATTTCTGTTTGTTTGGTGTGCTTGTGTTGTGTGTATGTGTTTTGGATCAGCAATTTTTTCCCTGGGAAAAAAATCACTGATCTGACAGTTCGAGATTGTAAGCTTTCGCTTAAATTAGGTTGATCAATCAGCGTTCGCTTTTTTAAGCGTTCGATGATATAATATAGTCCCCAATTTTCAACTGGAGCCAAGAAACTGGGTCAGACTGAAATAACAGTTTTGGTCTAAATGTTGAAAGTAGAGTCTTTCTGTATTGATATGAGCAAATGCTGTCAATTCTTTTAAGAAATGTTACACAATAGCATTTGCATTTTGGATTAAGGTATATAAATTTTCCAGTTGTTACACCTGAAAGGATTACATATTTTTCAGCAGCCTGCTTAAAGTATGGTTTGCAGCTTTCAGAGTGGATGTACATTATTTGAATGAGCACCATCTGGATGAATTTTGATTTTCAGTAAATTGGATGAAAATTCAGTGAGATGTAGCCTAAGAAGAAGAAGATCATTTTTAGGGGATGTTTTTTCTGACCCCAAAAGTACAATAACCCCATAGTTTAATATAAAAGTAGCAGGGGTACAGGGGGCGCAATCCCCTGCATGAAGGATGGAAGATCTTTGCCCACCCCACCAAAACATGTTTGTTCAAATGTCTTCTGATCATACATTAAGCTGAAATTTCAGCTCCTTAGTCCATTCAGATTATTTATGACTAATTAGCCTTCACCTGTTAAAAATGTCATATACCAAAACATAACAGTGCCTGAGCTGTGGTAAGCAATAGAAGGAAACAAACGCAGATTCACATATTTACATATTGTCTTTTCCTATAAGTTGCCATCATAACATAGGATAAAATGGATCACAGCTACCTTCTTAATTGTTTTAGAATAAGACAAAAAGATATAAGAAAGTTCAGGGAAGCAAGATAGACACTAAAAAGCAAATATGCAGCCAGAAACTGAAGCATTAATATAAATACGCAACAAAAACAATATTTATAAATCATTTTAATGACAAATGATAAAAGCTAGTATTTCCCCTCAAGATGCAAAATTCTATCTCAATACTAGTCACTGATTTGTTAAAGGACCATTTCCTCTGTACCAAAATGAAATACAGACATTTGCATGGCTTTTTCAGTTTGCAAGGCTTTGTTCCAACAAAGCCATACACACTTGTGTGCATCTAACCTGAAAATACAATCTAAACTTCACAGACCGTGCTGAAGATGCCATGTGTAGTGCGACCCAGATATGAAATAGGTCAAGCAAAAAGCTTTGAGTTTCACTGCAGAGAGATGTTTTTGTCAAATATTACATAACAATCATTGTCCTTTGTAAACTACTTGTGTATGAAGGGAATGCTCTTGCCTTTCTTGTTGGTGTATTCTGCTAGGATCACTGTTATCTGATATGCAAGTAGTAGGCAAATGGCAGAGTCATATGCGCTGTTGTGCCAGGATAGGGTACGGTATGGACCAAAGTGCACACATAGTCTCTGCCCCACCCCAAACACTACCCCTGCCCAGGAAGCAAGGAAGAAGTAAATGTGTACGAATGGAATTAAGTAACCCAGAGAAAGGAAAAATAGCATTTCACAAGGAACAGCCATTTGCTACTAGAAGCTGCAGTTCCATTCCAGAGTACTGATATGTGAAGTCTGTTTCTCCACCCATCAGCACAGAATGAAATGCATTATTAAGTTTATCAGTGCACTTAACTGCTACTGAGACCTAAATATGTATTAAAAGATACTTTACATTTTTACTTACCACCATTAAGAAGCATTTCAATAATTCTTCACAGAGTTTTGCAAAATGTATATATTTAGCTGTGTTGTCCTGAATGCTGTACATTTTATTGTGAGGTATTTTTAGCAAGTATTTATGGAGACAAAGAAAGAAATAGATGACCCATTTATTTTCTTCATTCGCTTCTTGGATGTGAGTGCTCTAATTTGATCTTCCATCTCAGTTCTTGTACTAAACAACTATTACTGTTACATAGTGATGCACAGTAATTATTCTTAGAACTTATTTCATGTGCTTACTGTGCTGTGCCGTGGAACAGTGATTTAACAAGATCCCTGCTGGGTTAACTTCATGACCTCATTTTCCTGCATGCTAAATGACAGAAACATGCCCTGCTTATAATACATCACATCTGCTGAATAATATTGAAATGCTCACTTTACACATAACTCAGAAATAATTTTGTGTTTGGCACATCTTTCATTTAAAGGAAGCCAGAAGTGGGCTAAACATTTTCAAGTACTACCGCTCCTCCGCGAAGTGATAGATTCCTTGGTAAGTAAGGGGATATTTTGCTTCTGATATGGATATAAACTATGCACAGGATTAAGAGCAAAACGTTACCAGTGGAAGGCTAGTAAGATTAGATTCACCCATAAAAATGAAAATACACGAACAAATTACAAAGAAAAAGAAGCTTATGACAGCCACTCATTGTTTACATGGTTTTCTTACTTGTTTATTTCTGGAGGGTGTTCGGTTTAATTAGGATGGCAAGAAGCGTTATCATTGCAGAAGAGCTAAACTATGCTCGAAGACATCTTTGCAAAATATGATAGATTACAAGGGCTCAAAATATCCTAAATGATCATAAAAATGTGTCACAGACGAAGCTTGTTGGTGTCATTTGCATAACTACCTACCCCAGTCTGAACAGCGGCTTTATCTGCTGTAATTAAAATAAAACTCAAATGAAAACATAATGTGCTTTAATGGTATCTATGGCACAATGCTTTGCCTTGTTTGCAAGACTGGGTTAAGCTGCTTCATATGAAAACAAATACAGCAAGCCATAGATAAATAGTTGACTTCACTGTCTTCTGCATAGGGTTTACTTTCTCCGTGTCTGGGCTTTTTAATACCTGTGGCCAGAATCCATGCCATTCCAAAATCAGAGCATATTTAAAAGTAATAAAATGAGCATTGCATCACTTTTTTATGTTTGCCCAGAGTGTTCCTACATAGAAATTAGCAATGGATATTACCCTTGCAATTCTTGGATTGTGTTCCTTCTCTGCTAAGCTAAGATTTGCAATGATTAATGTAGTCCATCTGGTTCCATTTGCCTTGTATTGCAGCATACAGCTACAGATGCACATGCTCTGTGCTTTCAGCACTGAACCTACAGGGTATTAAAAAAGAATTTACACAGTAATACCACTGTAAAACTATCATGGGGATACAGCTGGGCATTATAGCCCAGCCATCAGCGCAAATAGGTTATACTGGTATTAGGTTGGAATCCCACCAGCTCTGTCACAGCAGTGTTACCTGACAGAAGTCATTCAGCCTTACAATGCTTTAGTGTACTTGGTGTTAAATTTTCAGAAAAGTAGAATCTTGCTGAATAGAAGACGTAGTGTACATCTCGTTTTTACCATCTTGGAGCAGTAAAATGTGAAAATCAGGCAGAGGTCCCACTAGCTCACCTACATGGACAGACCTCAAGAAGCTCCAGAAGTCCTTCATCCTCCAAGTTGGAAAATGTATCAAACAGACTTTGGTGAGATAGAGCATATTAGTGTCGTCCAGGTAAGGAATACATTTCATATATTCTTCAAAAGGCTGTTTATTTTCCTTTTTTTTTTTTTGTCCAGATGGTTGAATCATCAAGTCAAAGTCTGGGGGTCAGATCCAGTTGAAGGTTTAAGTATAACTGTGAGTATTGCAGCAAAGTACTTGTTTTCTCAGTCTGCATGGAAAGTTCCTGCAGATTTTTTTTTTTTTGTAACAAAATGTTAACAGAATGTGAAGTTATTACTTTAACACATGTAAAGTCTTTAGCACTAATACTGAAAACTCCTGTAAAGGAGGCAACAGTGCAAATTATATAATCCCAAGAACTAGATAGATAGATACTTTATAGATCATTAGTACAATAAATGAATTTAACAACAGAGCATAATATTCAACAAAAGCTGCTTATTATAGAGCTACTAATGTAAAGGTGCTTCAGCAAAAGCCTTTAGAGGTATATTAGCTATAGTAGCACAAAAATTGAATCTATTGGTGTGGAAGAATCTCAGTTACCTGTTACAGGCTATGCTGAGTGACGAATACCCTTCTTGTAGCTGTCACAGTGTAGTAACAGGATGGTTTGCTATAACAAGAACTGCTAATAGACACACCGCGTGGATTAGTTAGTAGGACGTCTCACTATAAATACTGTATCTGCTGTTCCTCCTAATCCCATGAGAGATGAATTATACCATCAAGCTCACATATCTGTACCTTTTAAGGATAAAGTTATTTAGCACTGTGACCTGGAACTTGGTCCGCCTTTGTTAGGGGCTGCCAGTCACTTTGTTCCAAGTTGCTCATGTGAGTGAATGTGTGCATATGTTGTGCATGTGTGGTGGGGGTGGGGAATGTGTTGCTATATTTGCCTGATTTGTTCATTTTTATGCATTTTATTTTAATAATAATCATGACACTTTAACACTGAAATGTATTTCTCTCGATCCTACTTCTGTTTGCATTGGAACATAAATATCATTGACAGTCCAATCTGGTGGGCTGCCAGAAATGATGTTCAGCTGCAGATCCCGTTTGACTGGATTATCTATAATTAATTTGAAGATGGAAACACTATTATGCAGACAGGACTTCAGCTGCCTTTCTGAATGTCACCACTCATTGACAATAAAGATATTAGAATATATGAGTTAGGAGACTGGGGTACAGCCTCATGTTAAAGGTGCAGGGGGTCCTGTGGGCATATATCTGGTTGTATGTGTATGTGTGTGTGTGTGTGTGTGTGTGTGTGTGTGTGTGTGCACGTGCGTGTGTGTGTGTATGCATGGCTATGCACTGTATATGTTTTTTGAGTGTGATATATGTGTGTGCATGTATGCATGGCTGTGTGGTGTGTCTGGTGTGTGTGTGTGTGTGTGTGTGTGTGTGTGTGTGTGTGTATGCATGGCTATGCATTGTATATGTATGAGTGTGATATATGTGCGTGCATGTATGCGTGTGTGTGTGTGTGCTTGTGTGTGTGTGTGTGTGTGTGTGTGTGTGTGTGTGTGTGTGTGTGTGTGTGTGTGTGTCTGTACGTCTGTGTTAGTATAATATGCACTAACTGTAATGTACATATCTACCACATACTGTAAAAATACACACTTTCACATGAAGTCTCAACAGGAAGAAGTACCATTTTCCCAAGGTGCAGCAACTTCGGGGCTCTTTAAAATAAGTAAGATATTTATGTATATGGTGTAGGGGGCTCCCCCCAACAGAGACACAAGTTTTAAATTCTACCATGAACTGCTGGACTTTGACTGTGTGTAGAATTCAGACTCTTGTTGTTTGCATGTCAAACTTGGAAGCATGTATTAATTTATTATGGATGTAGGTGTGTGTGCTCTGCTGGATGCAGTGTAAGGTGTACAAATGGTATTTGTGTGAATTGGGATACTTTGCTGAATGTATATTGTGTTTTGATACAGCCATCTTGGGAAAAATTTGTTTGTAAAATTGTTTTTTACACAAATGTAATATCTGTAAACCACAATGGGTGTATATAGGGAAGTGCCCTCGACCCACCAACCCACATGCATGGCTGTATATGCCTATAGCTCCCCATCTTGTATAATCAACTGCCAAATGTCACCATTGCAATATACGCACACACACACACACACACACACACACACACACACACACACATACGCATCCACGCACATGCATGCACACACATGCACAAGCACATGCATGCGCACACGCACACACAAGCAAATGCATTATATTCTGGTACCAACTGCACATGAAAGAAAGCACAGCCTTCTGCCCTTCAGGAAGCTGAAGTGGTCCTTCTGCCAAAAAAGACTACTTTTACATCTTTTTCTTCTTTCAACTTTTCCCAGTTAGGGGTCGCCACAGCGGATCACCTGTCTGCTCATGATTGGCAGTGGAGTTTTATGGTGTTGAGTTGTCAGCCCGGCGCCCAACCTTTCACAGAAGGCACACACACACTCACACCTAGGGCCAATTTAGAGTGCCCAGCCACCTACAGCATGTCTTTGAGGTGTGGGAGGAAACCGGAGCACCCGGAAGAAACCCACGCTACCACAGGGAGGACATGCAGACTCCGCACAGAAGGCACCCCAGCCGAGGATCAAACCAGAGAACCTCTTGCTGTGAGGTGACAACGCTAACTGCTGCACCACCGCGGCTGCCCAAAAAGACTACTTTCAAGACTACTTTCACTACATCCTACAAATTACCATTCCTAAGTGAATGAAAGTATTGGCCAGAACTCTAAAAAGACAAATGAATTAGGAAAGATGTACTGTTATGTATTCATCTACTTTGCATCATAAGTTTTAGTCATGTGAGGAAATTAGACCAAAATTTCAAAAAATATTATGTGCAAAACAGAAGTTTTATGTTCAGACAATTCAAGTATCCTTTCCTATTACTATCCAAAGGCCAAACTGCAATCCTTCCAACTGGATGAAAAAATATCATAATTTATGTATAAATGTTAGATGATAACACAAAGCCTCAGCTTGTGCACAATGAACATAATAGTTTTCTAAACAAAAAATTGAGACATTCATATCAGTGTCAGAGAAATGGATGTTTGAACCCCTTTACTTCCACATTTACCTTTCAACTGTCCAAATTTTCACACAATATCCAGATTTTTGCCTCATATTTATGATCTCTACTTCATCAGATTTGTGGTTTTCTGATAATTCATTGGGTTTGAACTCACAAATTAATGAGACATTTGAATTTCAGACTTCCCCTTCGCAGAATGTATGTTAATGCAAAACCTGTTATTCTAGCAACTATCTATGTTTATAAGAGCAATATGTGAAATAAGTCCCTGATTTGGGGCCTTTGTCTCCCATTATTTTGGTTTTGTCCAGATTTCTTTCACTTAGAAGTTGAGGGGTATGCTTCCACCCACTGCGGGGGTATTGAGGACAGGGGTTATAGCTCTCAAATGTGATCTACTGTCCATTTATAAATTATGTATATCTAAAATGCAATAGCTACCACAGGTATGGTATCTCAAGTTACACAATTAGTAATAAACAATTTATAGTATAAAAAAGGTGCAAAGATATAAATTACTAATCAACTTACTGAGTATAGCTTGGCCAGAAGGTCATGTTGAATGTATGCAATGTGGCTCTGTGAATGGGCCCTCCAAATTCACATCTCAGGTTTTATACTGTACATCGCACTGCACAGTGACTTTAGCCTTGATTTGCAGATCCCCTTCACCCCCTCCTTCTGGAAATTAATGCCTTTTAGTGCTCACTCACCCACAAAACTGCACTTTGAATAAACATTTACTTACACATACACTCACACATTTCCAGTAAAATTTGATAATACACACCTCGCACTTCTGTCCCATCCAAGACAGTAAATTGCCACCACCTCAGATTTTCTGATTGGGGCCCTCTCAGTTGCTTTTTTACTCTTGATAATAAGCCAAATAATTATAAAATCAACTAGTAATGTATGCCAGAGCAATCTAGCCAATTAGAGATGGATGCCAGCAATTTGTCATCATTTAGCCATAAATACTGACTTTTCAATTAGACACAAGCACGGTTTGTAATGTACAGAACAATCAGCTCTTCCCTTTTTTCTTTTCTGACTCTTCGTTCAACTCTTCAGCTTATATTATTTCCATAAGAACCACAGATGCAGTTAATCAGAGTTTCACATTTAGTTTCTGATCAGATTATTTTCCTACTCTTGCCTATCTTTCTATAAATATGATAATTGCTCATTGACAGCCTTTGGTTTCCTGTCCTAGGAATACTCACAGATTCTGTAATCACTGAGCAGAACAAATTCTGTTCTTTGTTCGCATCTGCTGTGTATGTATTTCCCACCCTATTTACAATTGCTACGCTTCCTAGCAGAAAGTAGTTACAAATTTATCACAGACCTGATGAAGGCTTTATTGCGTTAAGTAGCTGAAAGCAATTTTAGTTAAAGGTTAGTCTATTTATATGCATGTTATGCTTTTCTTAATACCTGATTTTGGAATGGGGGTTGCAAATAGATAGATAGTGTTTTACTTAACTAGGATTTAATTTGATCTCATCAGTAGTGGTGTGTGGGGGTGGTTACTTGCTGTTCTTAAATGCACTTTTACGGCCCTGTTTATATTGTTTGCCTGGAATAGGTTGGTTTAAAATTAAACTATACATATATTTTTCACACCTACTTCTAGGTGTATAAAAGCTGATATGTTTAACATTGTAAAGTATTTCCAATTTTTTATTACTGAGGGTTGCTTGTCTCTGATGAATAAAGGCTTGTTACTTTGGAACACTACCTGGGTTTCATGATTTTTGGAAATTATTGTGACTGAGCTCATCAACAAAATTTTAAGACTATTAGTTCTTCTGTTTTTTTTTTATTTTTATTATTTATTTATTTATTTATTTATTTATTTATTTTATTTATTTCATTTTTTTTTCATTTTTTTAATTTTAGAAAAACGTCACACATTCCTTCATCATTTCATGCCATTGACAAATGAATTGTGGTTAGCTCTAAGCTAATGAGGCTGAAATCACAGACAGTGACAAATGCAAATGCATATATTGCAAATTTAATTTTTAGTTAAACAATATGTATATCTTCCTACTTTTACTTCAGCATATGGAAGAGTTGTCAAGTGAAACTGAAATAAAATGCTGGAAGTATTAGATATCATATTCATGGAACAATAACCTAATCTAAGTTAAATAGATGACTGAGTGGCCTGGAAACAAGATGACCTGAATTTATTCAGTCTACATTTTTTCTCTTTCTTTCTTATACCCCCCCACCCTAACAGACACCTTTCCACTTTAAAATGCTATCAGTAATATTTCTTGGTCTCACTTCCACCTTTCCTAGGAGAGTTTACTCTCAACAAAAAAATGAAATACTCAGAATTAAAACCATAGATACTTTATTTTTAGTCATTCTTCACCTGTCTCTACTGACATACAATTTAAATGTTTTAGAGAATGGGCCAGGATGTTATCAGGCATCCACTGAAGAGGTTTCACAACTAGACACTTTAAATATGCAGTCCAAGTGAGTTATTGACTGGTAGAATAAAATTATTTTGCCAATATAAGGCAATTTACTGTGCTTTAGTCTGAAATGAAGGTTGGTGCATGTTCATTTTATAATAAAATTGCTTTTTCAGTTTGGTAGTTTTCTGCACATTTTAGCACATTTTAAATGTGAGACTGCCTTAAACAGGGCTTACTTTAATTAATCTTATGCCATTTGGTCTACATATGACAAATCTAAACTAAAGCATCTAAAGCCTTGGGAGTTAAGTCTCAAAACAGTGACACTACTTGTGGGTGCAAAACAAACATAATTATTTTGCAGAGGGCAAGCTCCCCTGCATCCACCACACATGGGGGCAAGTCTCAATACCAGAGCTCTAAGCTTACCTATTCTAACATCACAGTTCAGCCAATGTGTAACCTAGGCAGCCATAGTCTAGCAAAAAAGTGCTGACTACATGTAACTTGTGACCTTCTTGTTTTGATGTTCTAAGACTCATCATTCAAAGCTACAACAACGAGCAGATTTCCCACTTAAGTTTTATATATATATATATGTATTACTAGAGAGCTACGTTTCTTCATTAAGTTTATATAACTGTCATAATAAAAGTGTGTGTGCGTGTATGTGTGTGTGTGTGTGTGTGTGTGTTTATGCCCATGCATGCTCGTGTGTGTGTAATATGTCTGTGTTACTAATCATTAATTTTTAAATATTTCTAAGTCCATTTAGTCTTATGTAGTTTTATTGTAGTCAGTATATTTTTAAAAGCTTTTCTCTCATTTTAATAACAAAGTACATTTCAGCAGTGTTCATTTAAGTGTCAGTGTATTGTTTGGAGAACACTGTTTCTATATATTTCCTACATGCAGTATGTATTGTCATTATTTTATTATTTTTACATTGAACTGAACTAGAGATGCAGTCTGCATTTTATTACTTTTGTTTTATTTTTATTTATTAATTTATTTTTTTAATTTCTTTTATATCAAGTTTATATTTGGGTTTAAAGTGATTATCTTCAGTGGCCTAGAGTGTTTCTTGTTTGTGTTTTGTGTACATATAATGGGATAGTTTACTTCAGTTTTTATATACTAGCAAAAATACAGTTGCTTCAGGGAAATGTAAAAGGAGTCATGATGCAATAAGGATATAAGTAAATGACTAGTGGTAATGTACCACAGATGGAATATACATTTGGTGACACAACAAGATAAAATAGAAACAGAAATCTTACACAGTCCACTAGATATATATTTTATCATATCTTTTACCTAGTTTCTTGAAATGGTAAGGCAGATGTCAGATAAAATTGTGATAAAATTGATATGTTGTACAGTGTCTAGATATTTTTATTTACCTAAACCTTGGGCACATCATCACAAGCTTTTTTTCATTTCTGGCACATCACCAAGAGTTTATCTTTATCTTTGGCATGTCATCAAAACTTTAAAATTCCCCTAAACCCACTTTGTTTTGTGATTAATTTAAAACTAAAATAAAACTTCACAAAGCACACACACACACATAACACAGAGATATATGCAGCTTCAAAATACCCCAGCCCACTTAAAACAATACAAAAATCCAAAGCTGCAATTACTTTAATAAAAGGAAAACACATCTTAACAAGTATATTCATACATTGTTTATACAAAATGCACAACCCCCCCAAAAAATAAATGATTATCAGAATCATCCCCACCCATGAATTCATTCTACTATTAAAATAAATTATAAAAATTAAATAAAACACTTATCGCAGTTAATCACCTGCAAACAGTATTACCAACAAAATGGGCCCAATCTTGTCAAAATTAAAAATGGAAGTAAACTATAAAACTAAAAAAAAAAACTAACATAACACTTACTATGTTACTGAAGCATATTAAAAATGAATTAACACTACAAAAAAAAAGAGTAAAATTAACTTCAGGATTAGAATACAAAACTATCCCTGAGACTTAGAAAATCAATGTGACTGACTGAAGTCAATGGGAAATTCTACTCTTACCACAAAAAACAGAAACAAATGAACATTATACATATTGTAATAATGCATTAGGAAACTCCTTCATAATGTATGGGTTTGGCATTCATGATAATTTACTTACTACACTCCAAATCCCTAATATTACATGTGTTTGGTTCCAGTATGACTCATTGAGTTACATACACATGGATGAGACTACACCCAAAAGAAAGCAATGGGTCATAGTCATGTCCCAAATAAGACCCAAAAATATAACATTTCTGCAGGGGAATGAGGTCCCCTGCATCCCACACCACCAAGTATATATATATATATATATATATATATATATATATATATATATATATATATATATATTATATATATATGGGTCTACGTGATAACACTGACACACCAAAACACCGACAATGAAATAACCGACATGAAAAAAATGAAAATAAAACAAAAGTTCAAAAGTTCAAAAACACTAAACTTCACATGCCCGACAAACCACAATCCCAACAATCAACAAAACAAATACCTTTCCCGAAAAACACACACAACACAAGCACACTAAAAACCTTACAAACCTACACTAAACCTTACATATACAACTATCTATGCACTAACCTTAACCCAAACCCTAACCCTAAGGTCCATCACTATCGCACACTTACCTTACCCGCACCCTAACCCTAACTCACTTAGTCTGTCCCTAACCGTCAAGTCCGTCACTATCCCACACTTACCTTACCCGCACCCTAACCCTAACTCACTTAACCCGCCCCGAAACCTAAAGTCCGTCACTATCGCACACTTACCTTACCTTACCCACACCCTACCCTAATGTCCATCACTATCACACATTTATCTTACCCACACCCTTACCCTAACGTCCGTCCCTATCGCACACTTACCTTAACATGTCGGTGTTCTCAGTGTCAGGATTCTCAGCTTTCAATCATCTCCGTTGCCGATCTTCTGGTGTCGGTGTTCTCGTTGTCGGCATTGTGGACTTTTGGCGTTTTCAGGTAGACTCATATATCTATCTATATCTATCTATGTATATATATATATATATATATATATATATATATATATATATATATATATATATTCACTTCAGAAGCTCAAAATACTGAAATATTGAATTTCAGTATCTTGAGCCCAGAAAGTCAAATCCACAAAACCACGAAAACTCAAAACCGCAAAATTCAAAATCTCGCACACCGGAGAGTACTACTGCACACACACACACACACACACACACACACACACACACACCATTCTCCCCACACACACACACACACACATAACCTCTCTACTACATGGAAGCAGGGGCAAGCCCCCCTGCACCTCCCACACCACCCCTACTTAAATATTCTCACTCCAAGGTCGCACTACACACAAACACACCCAAAACACCACCACACAAGCTACATTCTCCTTCCACACATACATCACAGCAACAAAACACACTGACACACACCACAGCCCCTACCCAAAACCCTTATCACACACAGACACACACACACACACACACACACACACACACACACACACACACACACACACGCACACTTACCTGAATACATAACCACAGCGAAAGTTCAGAAGTGCAAAATTCAAAACCTCTGGTATTCAAGGTTTTGAATTTCACGCTTCTGAACTTTCGTTATTCTCAGGATTCGACTTTCTGGGCTCCAGATATTGAAATTCAATATTTCAGTATTTTGAGCTTCTGAAGTGAATCCATATATATATATATATATATATATATATATATATATATATATATCAGCTTTGTAGCTGTACAAAAACAGAGAGCAGTGAAATCTTGCAAAAGAAAGGAATCTGTGTTGGTGTACACTTGGAAACAGCACAGCAGTGACTTCTTCATGAAAACAACATAGAGTTCAGCGTTACCAAGATGAACTTATATTGGCATCTCATCCTAAAAGTAAAAGTAAGAAAGATTTGTGTCTCTTTCGTTATACCTGGCCATTAAAAATCTGACTACTGCTCTTGCCTCAGTTTTGTGAACTTGTAGGTGGCCTCCTAACATATGACTACGGGTTAACTTAATTATTTGTTCTGTAAGGTTTTTGCACTAGTAACAAATGCAGCACTTCCATTATTTTACAAAAGAAGTCATTTTTTAACTCAAAATAGGAGTAAGTAGTAGCAGTTCCCTTGCTTTCCATAAATCCTTGATTATATTCTCTGTCTCTTGTCCAACTTAAATATTATCCTCCTATTGTGCCTTTTTAAAGTTTATGTGACTCATCTGTAAGTACATTACCTAAAGATTGCTTTCTTCAGTAATTTTCTACAAGAAGGAAAGTGTAGCTTCTTTCCCCCCAAAAGAGTGGCACTGCAGCCTCTGCTACAACTCCCCTTCAGATGGTAGTCCTAAAAACTACACCTTCAGTATTAACTTCACTTTTCCTATTAGCACAAGCTTCGTGAGTGCTCTCTTTTCTTATATGTTGTTTTCTGACTCTTTCTCTCTCTCTTCCTCTAGTTTAGTGGAAGTCAATCCCATCTTTTCAGTTTATTTTATTTCCTATATTGCCCCCTCACAGATCTCTTCTGATTACAGCCTACCTTCAACTGCATTTTCTGCAGAAATATTTTCAGAACTCCTGAATTCTCTTGCTTCTATTGTTTTCTGCATTTTCATTGTTTAGATGGTCTTCATTCAAGTACCTTTCATTTTCTATGTTTATCTTAACTTTTGTGCTAATGCTTCTTGTAAGCCTCTGTGCTGACCTCTGTGTTAGACTGATTTTACTTCAGAGTTTCTTTATAGTTCACATTCAGTTCTTAAACTGACATGTTTTACATTTTTGGGTTTCTGCTGCTCTGTCATTGGAGAATGCATCTGATAAGAGACACAATCCTTTTTGCTGTCTAACCAAAATTAAATTGATTCTCTTTTGTATTTTATATCAACTCCCTTCTCTTGGCATTGTTTCTGAATCTCTGTGTGATTATCACTGCCTAGTCACCTCCCACCATTTTTATACTGAATGGGTAGATCAGCTTTCCACAATGTATATATGGATGCTCCCTTCTCCCATATTTCCACAGTGCTTTAAATGGGGAAATTCTTACCCTAATATTATATCAGTTAAGAAGGGGTTACAACCACAAGGTGTAACAGTTTTCCCCAAACTGTCAGAATTTGTACACATGTAAGGGGAATGCATTTTGCTATTACCATGAATGCATATTACCTCCACTTTTTGAGTATTATCAAGCTTATGCTTGCACACAAGGGAAGACAAGGGAGGTCATGCTTCCAGAATTTAGCACAGTATGAACTTCTCTTACTTCCAAAATACAATATATTTTACTACCTTAATTTTAACACATTGACACATGAATGAATGTGTACTTCTGTCATACTCATCACAAGCTACATCATCTAGAGCAAACTTTCTAATTTTCACATATCTGTAAGAAGCACTGTCTTAAGTGTTAGCAACACAAAGTTAGGCACTGTGACCCCTTCACTGAAATTTGAAACAAATTTACATATTACTGATGTTTTTTGTTTTTTAACAAAAACTGTTACATTTCTTACTGCAGTTCTAGCCTTAGAAGTAGGCAATTCATTTTAAATATTGTGTTATTAACCAATACATATTCTAGCAAAGTTACTAGCTTTCAAAGTCCTTCTGATCACTTTGAAGTATCCAATTTTATATTTTCATAGGCAAATCTCTTTTACTGCTAAAATTTCTGACATTTTACTTTGTAGTAGCTGGCAAGTTCTCAGTCCTAACATACACCTTACATCATGTACCTGTGCACTTACCTTTTTATCTAAATTCAAGTCCAGTTATGAAACTTTTGCTTTTACCTAAGTTATCCCAGCCCTGTCCATTCAGTCATTCAGTATTATGTCCATGTATGTTTCAAAGCCTCTTATGTCAGTTGGGATGATGGGTTCTTGTCCATTTTGCTTGGCTGTAGATTTCTGTGGTAGCATAGCACTCAAATGTCTCTAAAGAAGATTCCAGATTCTTCCCTGGTTAGCTTCTTCAGAAGCAGTACAGTTTTGGGGTCGGCAGCCATGTTAACCATCAGAATTACCTATTGGTTTATCTGCACTAGCTTTTGTTAAGTCCACACCTACAATTCCACATTTTTCCATGGTTATGCATACCTGCTGACATGCCAGGAACACAGTCCTATAAGGAATTAATAGCCAAATATGGTTTGCCACAACAGAAGTACTGAAAGGAATTAAAAACTGGCAAATCTGTATACAACTGTTCATGCACATGTGTCCAGGGTAAGTCCAAAAAGACACTACAGACAGGACAACGTAAACCAAATATTTACTCAATACTCCATAAAATCAAAACAGTAGCCCACTTGGCTTTGCAGATTTAAATAAAGTGAAGAATACCTTGGTTAATCCTCATAAAACTGTTCAATCAAAACAGCCCCCCCAAAATACAGACTATTTGAAAACAAAAGTTCAAAGTTGCAGGCCTCTCTCTCTCTGGCCCTGTTTCCATCTCTGTAAGTAGGTATTTCCACAGGTTACTCTTCACAGGTTCGCTCCAAATGAGCTCTCTCACTCCACAGTTCTGGGTCTTCTTTCAGATGATTCTCTAGTTGAAGTGCTATTGACAATTAAAGCATTGTTACCTATCTAAATGCTATAAGAATATTCCCACATTCCATTCTGCAGTACACATTCCTGTCATATTGGGCATCTTCGTAGGTGTTATTATGGACAGCAGAGAAAAAAGGTACATTTTTTATATAAAAAAATGTGTAGCAGTGTTTTTGTGTAGAATACTGTGCTAAAGCACTTAAAACAGAATGAATTTAGCAGTCAAAATTGATGGCAGAATGAAAAGTAACCAGAACATGAAAGAACATTTAAAAATATTACTTCAAAGTATGGCTGAGGTTGAGGTATGGAGATTTACTTTTTTAAATTTAGTCACTCGTGTTGCAGTCTCACATTAAGTGTACTTAGATTTATTGTATTTATATTGCCTACACATAATACATCTACCACTTGAATTAAAATCAGTGTAGAAATGTTAAAGGCTAAAACTTTTGATAAATAAGGGAGTGACAGTCCAGAGCCACAGAGCTTACCTGAAATTCACTAATGCTGTATAAGATGAGTATGAACATTGCATCATGATAGTCTCATTACCTGCTGCTTAATTGAAAGAAGCCAGGCTATTGCTGGGAATCACTGAATGATTCATACTGAGATGCAGCAGAACTATATTAGACTGAATTAGCTGTTAACTGCATAAGTAATTAGCTCTATTCAATAGCACTGGAAGGCTTAGGGTGCTTTTTAAGACAATTTATTGAAAAAAGGATACTCAACTGTTTTGATTTTAATATCAAATTAAACAAAAAAGTAGTTGGGACAACTCCATGGTTCAGGAGGATAAAGTCCTGACATGCTGCAATCAAACAAAGTTTAACTAGTAGCTCAGGCTCCTGCAGAAGCTGTCTAGGGAAGATAAGAGTGAATGAACACTGCTAGCTGGCCCATCTTGATACCATAAAAGTGGCTTGGTTTGCCAACATAGTTGACAGGTGTGTTAGATCGACAGTCACCGGGTAGGGGAATATTCCCTTTTCCCAGGGATTGTGCGATCTCAGAGTTAGTATATATAATTAGTGAGGGGTGTGAGGGAGTAGGCCTCCCTGCAAAAAAACAATGTTTTAAAGTTGTATGCCCCGAGGTTCTTCCTCTGTGCATGAGTAGTAGGTTGTCAAGGTTTCAGTTTTCGACATACAGTGGTTTGCCTTCAGGATGTTAACTAAATGAAAATCCCTTTAGGAAGGTTAGGGAGGGAAAGTGACATAATGAGCAAGTAAACACTGGTGATAACTTAAAAACTTTTGACAGTTGAACAAATCCACCATGCTTAAGCAATACATTTTAAATCAATAATTAAACATATTAGTACAAAAAGGTCCATATTAAATGTACAAGTAGGGCTGCAATATTACATATATTTCTCACTACATGTCAATACGACTCATTTTTGCTGTTGTTTATCTGGTCAGCAATTAGCTGTTCCACTGGTCACTTATAACTTCCAGAGTTGTATTTTTAGTATTCCTTCATAAATATAAAAGGTGGTATGACAGGCTAAGTAGAAATGTCATTCTTTCACTATTAATATAGATTTGCACTTGGGTACAGTATACTTTATAGTCCACTGTTTGGAAACTGAAATGAAAAACTACATTAACAAGTATGTGGAAATTATTGTGTGTGTGTGTGTGTGTGTGTGTGTGTGTGTGTGTGTGTGTGTGTGTGTGCGTGCGTGCGTGCGTGCGTGCGTGTGTGTGTGTGTGTGTGTGTGTGTGTGTGTGTGTGTGTGTGTGTTATGGGTCACCTCAACTTGATCAACTGCTCATTTTGTTGACAGAAAAGCTTATCTACAGTGCTATGACACTGCTGTAATGACCAGGTTAGGAATGAATATGTCCTTTCTCTAGTATTGTGTAATCTCAGACTTGGTGTATGTATTAGCAGCAATGGGTGGGGGAGCCGTAGATGGCTCTATATTAGTTTGCCAAAATTTATTTGCAACGAACAAGTATTCATCAACCCCTGTTCAGCAAAAGTGACTTCTGTGATTTGATGAACAATCCAAGCACTGAGAAATAATTGCCCCATAGCACAATGGACCCACATCTAGCTAAATCTAACCTACCCCCTCAATGTGGGGGGTTGTGTCCCCCGCAACCCCCTAACTATATATACCAACTCCGAGATTGCACTACAGTAGAGAAAAGGGCAAATTTGTGTAGCTGGCCAAGTATGTCTTTGCCCTTGGAATATTCAGCGAATCTCAGAACTGATTTTCGCTGAATAAGGGTTGATCAATACGTGTTCGCTGAAAATAAATGTTGATGAACTAATATAGACCTATCTAAATCAACCTTTCACTTAACAAGACTAGAAACTTTTCTAAACTCTAGTGGTAATTCATTCCATAACCCACCAGCCTTTTGATGAAAATATTGATGTAAAAAATCACTGTTTTATTTAGAGAACAAAATTACATTTTCACTCACTTAGTTTTCTTGAGTATTGACAGTTCTGTTTACACTATAAATAGTACCTTGCAGCAATGTTTAAGTTCACGTAGATTACTCCATCACTCAGATCCTGTCCTTACACAGCCTGCCCTGCATCAGGATGCCAGACAAAAAAGATACATCTTTTAGTCCTTCAACTGCACCAAAGTCTTCACCTGAGTATGTCTCAAACTATATCCACATCAAGTCGTGATCAGGCAATTGAGCTCCAATAGTCCTGAATCTTTGGCTATAGTCCCTAGGTCTGACTTGCAATGACTATCTTACACAAGAAACTTTCTGAGTTGTTTGTTTCAGGCTGCAGCCTTATAAACTATACAGATAGGCATCTTGCCTTCCTGTTGGCCTAATACCCATGTCAGGTGCATCTGTGTACAATTTTTTTTTTTTTTTTTTTTTTTTTTGTGAAATCATGAGTCATTATTACAGTCTCAGAATTAATATACATTTTAGCTCATTGAATGCTCTGTCTGTCTTGAGGGACCATGACACTTTGATAGGAGCTTTTCTTATTGTTAGATCAATTAAGGGACAGACAATTGTTGCATTATCTGGTAGAAATTTTCTGTAATACACAGCTAGTCCAAGAAAAGCTTTTACATATCTTTTTGGGGAGGATGTAGGCCAGTTTGTTGTGGCCTCCTTTCTTTCTACTTGTAAATTTATTACATTTACTACCCCTATTCCTGTAAGATATCCAAGATTGTTGGCTTCCATCATGCTCAGTTTACTTTTCTGTGTATTTTCACTCAAGCCTGTCTGTCTCATGGCTTTTCTGTGTATTTTCACTCAGGCCTGTCTGTCTCATGGATTTTATCACAGCCTGCACTTTTGGCAAGTGCAGCCTCCAGTCCTCTGAATGGATGACCAGCCCTTCCAGGTGAGCAGTAGTATGTCATGAGTGGGGATTCAGAACGTTACCCATCAGTCTCTGAAAGGTGGCTGGAACTCCATGCAAGCCAAGTAGTTTGGGGTACTGAGATAGACCTCTAAGGGTTACAAAGATCATTTTTTTCTTAAGCAGAGGGGGAAAGTGATATATGCCAATAGCCCTTCATCAAGTCTTGTCTTGTCAAGTGTCTGTTTATTTCCTAGTTTATCAATCATCTCATCACTTCCAGGCACAGGACAGCTGTCAAACATTATAATGTTATTTAATTTCATAAAATCATTACAAAATCTGTTGCTTTTACCATGCTTAAGAACTAAGACTACTAGGCTATTCCTTTCACAGTGTGACTCTAATGCCACTTGTACTTTCACCACTCTCTCTCTCTCTCTAATTGGGTTTGTCACTCTGGCATTCTGTCATGTCTCAGTCTAGACCTTCACTCTAGCTGAAGTCTTGGTGTTATGTTCTGTCAGTTTAGTTCTCTCAGGCATGTCTAAGTTATCCCTTTATTCCTTATTAAAATTTCTCTTTTATCCTGTTTTTGGACTTTTGACAAGGATTCCTCTAGGTAAATTGATCTTTTCTGCTTGAAATTCAGCTAAAGAGATCATCACATAAAAGAGATCATCACATAACTTTCTACTTCTTTTAACGTTTTCAGTAAATTAATGTGACATAGTTGTTCTGCCTTTCTCCTTCCTGGTTGTCTAACATTGTAGTTCACTGCATTCGTTCTTTTTATCACCTCAAGTCGTCCATGTTACTAGGACATTCTCTCCCAAATTTACAAGCCGTCAAGATACCAGTAAACTATGCCTGCTGCCATGGAATAAGTACAGAGGATTACTCACTTGTGCAGCACCCCAAGAACAGTTTCCCAGCATGCCTAGGTAATTGCTAGACTGTGAATGTTGATCAGCTAGCTCTACTGACAAAGCGGAATAACACCCTAACTACACCCCAGGTGACCTGAGTTCCATTAGCAGCTGGTCTCCTGGGGAAGCTAGTGATGGGGAGGGGAGGAATGTTAAGAGTTTGCTGACTCACTTCTCCTTCAGAGGTGTAAAGGGTTGATGCACCTGTAAACTGTGGATCATGTTATGGCAGGTAGAGTTGGGGCTAGACATATGAGTAGAAACTCATGAGATGTCACCATATACAAAGAGGGCAGCAGTATCTGTAGTCTTTCCTCACAGCACACTGTGGCCTATAGAAATGCAGGTGTATCTTGGAGGGTAAGGCTCTTACCATTGCATGCTTCCTTTTGGGCTGGCCACAGTATGATGATCTGACACCTCCACTCCCAGTCACTAGTGTATAAGTAGCCCTTGCAAGCTGAAAAGTACTTTCATCTAGACCGACAGAATCCACTCATGACAAGGGATAGTGGTAATACATTCATGGAATGGTGATAGGAATAAGTGGCAAGAGATGGGATGCTGGAGGAACTGAAGTCAGCAGTAATGTCCAGCAAAGTAACCCACACTAAAACTTAAGTAAGAATATGTGTGCTGGCATAGAATTCTAAAAAATGGATGTTTGCCAAGTTATATACCTGTACAAAACTATGTACTCAAATAGAGCCATCTCTGTGAATTCTATAAATTTCTGTGTTTTAAAAGCACTCATAAAATAAATGAAAAATGTTCAACGAGACAAAGTTTTACTGTAATGACCCCATTCATTCTCAGTACACCAGTGAATAATCCTCATTGACACTTTCCACTCTGTACAGCAAGATATCAACACAAGTTTAAAATGATAATGTCTATAACTTTCCAGTGCCATGAAGGTAGTGTTTTTAGCTAGACATTTGTTGAATAAGGAACCTCTTACACATTTGAGTCAGTCTTGCCACACAATATTTGAAAGTGAACTCTTTTTGAAGCAATCCTCAAGCTTTGCTGTCTGCGATGTCACCTGCATAGCTTTGCGACATGTACATTATATGCTGACTCATATTCTGGCTGTATGAATATCACCATTATTGCATATGACCACTTAACTGCAATCTAGAATATTAAAAGAGTATCAGCTGTTAGATGTGATAACATTTAAGATATTTAGTAAATATCTGTGCAGTGATAAATGTTTGTTGCTCATCTTTACATTACATATTTTTAATTGTAGTTGAATGTGGCCTCTTGTTGCCTAATGTGTTTTCTATTGCTGGACCTTTCACTGTTTTTCTGCTACAGAAGAATTATTCCCAGTCAAAGGAATGTGGTATTTAAAAGAAAGAGAGAGGGAAAGAAAGAGAAAATGTTCCATTCCTGCGGCGTTTTCTTACAAGGGTTCCCAAAACCACTCTCCTTTATTTAGAACAAATAGCCAGCAGTTGTATTAGAACCCTCAGTCCAAGGCAGATAACACTCATGATTCACAGATCAGGGCGTATATTTAATCTAAACAACAAGGATAACAGAATTTTTACATTCTGTACAAACAAATTGCACAGCACCCCCTGCTTGACCAGTATATGGAATTATGGCTTGTGGGATGTAACCCAAGAAAAGTAATCAAACTAAAATTTAATTTAATAGTTTTAACATGATGCAGGTATCTAGTTTTAACTTCACTGACCCCAGCTATGTCCATTCCAGTACAGTTCAGTCAAGGTTCTTCTTACAGCCTGCCAGGGAGCATGCTCTAAGTGTTCCAAATGTGTATTCAGTCTATGAGAACTGATACAGTTAGTGCACATCACAAGCCAAACAGAGGTATGCACTTGTGCTGTTATATGGGCTGAGTATATAAACAACTCTCCAAAAGGTTCTCATTTTTACTTTATGTTTTACATCCCACAGACCTGCGCAATTTAATCTACCCACACTCTGATGCTAGACTGTGAACTCAACCACAGGGCATAAAAAGTATTGAAGTAAAAAGCCAACTAGCTCTCTGGCTCCTCTGGCTAAAAGTGCATGCAGATAAAGGGAAGTGGAAGGAAAATGCTGCTGTGAAGCATGAAGGAGTACACAACAATTAACGAAACATGCTCTGAGTATTGTCACTAGTGACCCCATTGGCTGCTGGAGAAGTATTTCTTAGAGTATGTTATATTGTAGGAGTCAGACTTAAGGGAAAAACACTAGATCCAGTAATGTCAATTTTTGTCATGAGATCTGAAGGGCGGAGCTGCATCCAGTTGTCAGAACAACCACAGAAGTACCATGAGATCTCTAGAAGGTTTTTCAGAGGAAGACTACAGCCATGAAGAATGGTAAATGGAAGTGACACAAAACTAGAGAATCTGAGTGTATGACAGTGATATAATATAGCACACAGAGGGGATCTACTGCATCTGGTTAAACTAGACTAGGCCATCTTTGAACAAAGGAGCTGACAGACCCTTCACCAATTCAGTAATCTGTTTTTTAATAGTATCTGGAGTTTATATCAGGTGTCGCACCTGCACAGAGGGGAATGGATTTTGATGTAAACATCTGGAAAATAGTAGGTGCAAAGCAGATGGAGAAGGAAGAATATTTTTCTTCTGAGTATTATACAGAAGGTATGCATGCAATAAACGTTAATGTTTATTTCTATCAATTGATTGAAAATTACTTAGAAAAGCCAATAAAAAATGTTTGCATACATTACTTGGTACCAGCCATTAGTTCATAGCTGCCATTCTGCACTGTCCTAGAATAAAACTGATGTGATTTTTTCATTTAAGAGTCACCAAACACCCTTCAGAATAAAATTATTTTGTTAAGGCACTGACTTCAGTTTCTTCTCCTGATGAAGCGATCTTCTATAACAGGACTTGTGAAGTCGTTTTTTTGCTGTTGTCAGCTTAAATCCTTTCCAAGACCTAAAGATTTAAGCTTACCTTGTAGCACCACTATTTTCTCCCAGGATTGTTAGGCACACCATTCATGTAAGTTCACATCATGAAGATGCTGCAGATATCCGTGTGGCTGCAGCAATAAGTATATTTTAAGCTTGAAATAATGTCCAACGGGGTGGGTATTATCAGGTGGTGTGAGGCCCTGTTCTGCAAGTGGAGGGCCGTACCACCCCAGGAATGGTATTTCTTGATAGTGCCCACCCTAGAGGGTATTACTGAGCTTAGAAGACAAGTTGTCTGTTAAATTGTTTTGTATTTTTTTTATTACTATATACTTTATATTTTTGATGTAAAACAGTTCCTCCTCCTACTGTTTTACACTTGCTGTCACATATGTAATTTTTGTTGGAAGACGTATTTACATCCAGAATATTCATTGTGTAAGTAATGTAGACATACTCATACACAGACACACACACACACACACACACACACACACACACACACACACACACACACACACACACACACACACACACACACACACACACACACACACACACACACACACACACACACACACACACAGTCACTTTGTTGAATGAACACACCTCAGATGTCTCATTGTGATCAAATGGATAAAGAAAAAATCATATAATGCAAAGCATTGCAGCTCCCCATGCCTTTTAGCTGTCTCTGATTTTGCAGAACATCCTTGATTTTCCTATATATTTTTTCCCTGACCTTTATACAATGTTTGATTTTCTGCTAAATATCTGTGGATTACACTCCATCGATAATACCAGATATTAGACTTTCATGTCTCTTGTTGATACAATGTGGCCAGGTGGAAAATGCCTTGCCATGGAAAGTTAAGAGATATATGCTCTCTCTTTCTCTCTCACTCTCACACACAGACGCACACACACACACACACACACACACACACACACACACACACACACACACACACACACACACACACACACACACACGCACACACACACACACACACACACACACACACACACACACACACACACACACACACACACACACACACACACACACACACACACACACACACACACACACACACGTACAGAAGTGCCTTACTATTTTCTTTATTTTTGTTCACCTCGCAAAATGCAAGCTGTAGTTAATAAGTATAAAGTAAAAAGGCAAACTGTTGTAACTGCTACTGCAGTTAGTTTTTCTAGCTGGTTTTTTTTCCCATTTTCTTTTTACTTGTTTATTTTTTTTTTTACACACACTAAACAGCAAAGTCATAACTATAGAGCATAAAAATGGTATTTGCTTAATTTTTTTCATTTGTTCTCCAATAGGGTGACAATGTAGTTTTAAAACACTATTAGGTGGTTTACTAGTTACTCAGTCAAAGTACACAATGTGTATTGTAATGATACATTATCAGCTACCCTTCCTATAACTGTGGATATTACTCAGTGTTCAATATTAGGACCCCTGCTTTGTAATATCTTTATAAATATAATGCACATAGCCCCACAACCACCAAAACCGATCCAGCATATAGCTGATTCAGTACTTACATGTTCAGCCCCATACTTCAAATAACTCCAAAACAAGCCTGCAGTTCTACTTCACACAAACAGAAAACTGGATAGTGTAATCAAAACTGCTCTTAAATCCCAACAAAACTAAACTCTGTTGCACAACAAGCTAATAATAACAATTTGGAAATGCTTTCAACCAAAAAACTAAAGCAGAATTAATGTCACGCATAAAATTAATTAATACTGAAACAAAACTTAAATTTTAATCAAAGTTCTCAGCAGACTGTACAAAAACTAGATGAAAATGAGGATCACTCCATGAAACCAGTTCCTGTTTGGGAGGTCAGTCATGTAGCTCTATAGCCTGTTCATTTCTTCTGCTCGTTGTCTTACATGCCACAGATAAGCTGGCCTGGTCTGCAGGGACAGAGGGACAAAGCCCAGACTGTGAACCAGGAGATCCACATTCAACTAGTCTGTTGGAGCTGGCATGGGCAGCAAAAGACTGACGAGACCTTGGCCTGCATATCTCTGTTTGGGAGCAGGGTTGGGGAAGTATGTCTTGTTGGGTCACCTTTAGATGCCTGACAACGCGTTTGGCCGACACGGAATCCGACGGGATGAGAATACCGACAACGCAGATGACCGACAAGGTGAGAACCCGACGGACTCGGTAAGTGTGCGATCGAGTGAGGGATTTAGTGTTAGGGAGCGGACAGGTAAGTGTGCGATAGTGAGGGACTGTGGGTGTAGGGGTGGGTTAAGTGAGTTAGGGTTAGGGTGCAGGTAGGGTGTGTGTGCGATAGTGAGGGACTGTGGGTTAGGGGTGGGTTAAGTGAGTTAGGGTTAGGGTGCAGGTAGGGTGTGTGTGCGATAGTGAGGGACTGTGGGTTTAGGGGTAGGTAAGTGAGTTAGGGTTAGGGTGCAGGTAGGGTAAGTGTGTGGTAGTGTCGGACCTTAGGGTTAGGGTTTGGGTTAGGGATAGTGCATGTGTTATGTAGTGTACTGTGTTGTTTACGTGTAGTGTGTTGGTGTAATGGTTTTCGGTGTTTTGCGTTGTCTGCGTTTTTTGTTGTCGGTCTTTTGGTGTCGGTGATTAGTGTGTCGGGCAAACGCGATTTCGAGGATATAAAGGTGATCCGTCTTGTTACATGCTCTGTTGTAAAATCCACCAGTGGACATGGGGGTCTGCATGTTAAGACTGATTATAAGGAGAAAAGACCATGGTTACATTGCATAAATGTTAGTCACAAGGCCCATTGTATACCATCCCTGGAATGCTATGGGCATGTGCAGGAAGTTGACAGAGCTAAATAAAGAAAACCCCTGATGGCTGCCTCATGAAGGCTCCTGCAATCACCTCTCACCATTTGGCTTGCATGGGACTGTTTGATAATAAAGAACTTCATTTTCAGGAGGCAGTGGATGAAAAAAAAGTTAGTTAAATTGGAACAAAGCTGTAATAAAATTGCTAAATGCACAGCTAACCTTACCAATAAAACTCATGACTGCCTAGATAAAAAGAAAGTTAACTGATTAGAACTATCCAAAAATACTGACTCACTCACAAATCAAAATTGTTCACAAAGTCCTCAGTAGCCTTAGAAATACCCTTCTAATAGACAAATGTTAAACTGATACTCTAAAAACAGTCACTTTCCCAAAAAACACCATTTAGTGTTACTCTAAAATCCATTAATCATAATGAGGAATCCATATATGAAGTATACATTGAAAGACACTGCGATAAAATCCCACCAACTATTAGGAAATTCTCAAATCACCTACACTTTAAAATTTTATTAAAATAGACCCAGCAAGAGAATGGAACTGCCTAAATTATATACCTAATGGCTAAGCTCTTCCTTTAGACTTATAAGGTAGTTCTTAGTTTTAAATCATCCTCTATAAAATACAGATACAATAACCACTTCTTACATAAGTTTACTCTTTTACTAGTGCCATATACTTTACTGCTAAATTTTTCTGAAAGATCTGTGTGCTACCTTGCGTACATATTTGTTGGGATCTGTAGATGATCAGTACATTGAGCCATGCAAATTAGAACTGGTAGTGGCAATGCACAATGTGTGTGTCATTGAGGCAAACATAGCACAGTTGGGCAAGGGGCAAAACATTACAGTATGCAATACAGACTAACACATGTATAATGACATGCACACAAGGTATTCCATGTAAATGAGTCAGATAGTGTACGCAAATGATGACACCAAAAATGGTAGACCAATTCAGATATGTATAAAATGGGCATGCTGTGCTGTGATACATACACATTTTTTACACCAGGAATCATGGTGTACATGATGGGAGAGGTATTTGGAGAAGCAACAGCTATAGTTCAACAGCATGTGTTAATGGCTGCCATAGAACCAGTGCCTGCAATGTTGCATGTCACAGCCATCTATTCCAGTGGAGGAGGTACGCACAACATCTGACATACTACCATCTGAGAGACCAGCAGATTGTGACCATGTGGACAAGCAGACTGCAAGGGATCTAGTTGAACTGTGGACTCATGGAAATGAGAGCAATGCATGGTATACCCATTCCTGCGGGTACTAAAGTATGTGTAACCTTAACCATATTCATTACAAGGAGCTTTTAGTGACCTAGTGGGGACACATTAGGAATACTTCAAGAATCAGCCTCACAAATCCTACAGTATCTCCTTAACATTATTTTGCAGCATGTGGAGTAGCATATCTGGCTGCTCAGGGCTACAGAGAAGTGAATCAACACTGTAGTGACACTTTATAACATTGTTTGACTGAAGTCCTAGGAACAATAAATCATACACACATCACCATCAAGGCACCACTTGCTTCTGAGGGACTGTTATACATACACAGAAAGAGTTTCTACAGAAAGGCTTCTACTCCCTTAAAGGACAGGTGTTTTTAATGCTCATGACATTATTTATAATGTGTCTATGATCTATCTAGGCAATTCCCATTATTCTCAAATCTGTCACATGTCTGAACTACACTAAAGGTTCATGCAAGGTGATTTCCCACAGGGTTGTTTACTTGGCAGGGACACACACAGCTAGTTAGACAAGTCCATAATCACATGTGCTGTGCAAGAAGAGAGCAGGCCACACATAATATTTTTTTTTTTTTTATCATTCATGCAGATGATGCTAGATGTCCTAGGGCTCTAGCTGATGCCCCCCCCCCCCCCGCCCCATCCTCAATTTCCAGGCCATTCAGGAAATGGTCTATAATGCAGTACTTGATGACTCATGTAATGCACTGGTGTGGGTGTTCGGCCTACTCATGGGATGCTTCTATTGCTTAGATATAACCCTGAAATCTGTATTAAGATTTCTGTTTTCTCTGCAGTGGTGCACAACATAGCTTTGGGAAAAAGTTAGAGAGGTAGGAAAACATCTTGGCAAGGCCTTCCATACCAGTAATGTCAGCAGCAGAAGGGCTGGGTGCAGAGTCATATGAGGAATGCACAGCAACAGTGCCAAAACCGAGGCAGAGGTGGGCACAATATATTGTAGCACTGGTAGAAAGGTGGCATCTGGTCAATACCTATGAGCCATGATGACAGAGAATAAAATGAAGTGTGGGCTAATGCACCCAAGTTATGCAGGGCACTGCAGGGACTAGCCATACTATGCATCATACATCAGCATGCCAACACATGCAGAAGGTTGGCAGACAAAGTCATTAAGGACATTGTGACAGATGACAGCAATAATAGGAGATGGGGTAGGGTAATTGAAATTGACCACAGTAGCCATGTACTCTGGAAGGTTGGGGAGTCAGAGATCACATCCTCCAGTGGTAAGGTTTAAGCTGTCACGTTGTACCCATTAGCACTGGCCACTGTTTTGCTTTGTGGCATCATGGCTTGATGCTGTCTATGTTAGAGAAGGGTTCGAACTTCAGGATCATAAGTGTACACCCTGACAAATATACCATGTGCTGATCTTGATGACCATCATTTGCCATGCAGTGGTCATCGACAATTTGGGAGGGTCACAGGATATGTGCCCATACGTGACAGAGAAGGGGTGCAACTATGAAAATGTGCATGTGCAGCCTGATGGGGTATCCCTGGTACTGAACAGAATAAGAGCTGTTGGCCAGGAACTGGACGACACCTAAGACTGGGTATGACAAGCTATGTGCAGACAGGTGACAGTGATGTTGTCTCTCCAATGATCTGTATAGTCTAGCTCAGAAAAGTCTGTGTTCAACCTCCCTGCTTCCTGGCCTTCCCAAGGGCATGAAAGGCATGGCACCTAGAGGTAAACCAGAAGATAGTTCACAATGGATCTCATGAGGGCACCAACGGAGACTGCATTTACTATCAATAATCTAAACAGCATTGGGTGCATCCTGTTCCTATGCTCCCTTTCACTGCACACTTGTTGCACATTGGCCCAGAGTACATAGTGAACACTCACAATCTCCACAGTGCTGTAGGTATCAATGGATTGTGCCTGGATCCCACTATGGCATTGCACGATGGCATCACATGTTGTCATCAGCAACAGTCACAAAGGGTCCTCCTGAAATCAATCCTATACTGTCTTGTTAGGCCGGACCCACCATCAGTTGAGCCTATAAAAGCAGGAATACACATGACAACATTGTGTACCCCCACATATAGCCTTATAACCCCCTTTAGCATGTATAGTACTACACATTACAATACAGCTATACCTTATTACGCAGGTTGTAGTTTTCGTGCAAAAGTGCCTGGACATACAGATATGCATGTGGGTCTTGGGTAATCATTTCTTCCACATGTTATATAATGTGTTGTACTGTACTGTACTGTAATAGACATTACTAAGTTGGTGCATCCCCCACTGGCACACAGGTCATTGGTTCATTCCAGCCCAGCTTTCAAATCCAAGACATCCGCTGGTATGAGAGGCCAATTCCTCCAGCTGGTAAGTGAGACCAAAAAATCCTCAGCATCTGCAAGTTACTTTTGTGATGATTATCCACCCTTGGGTCGCACCTGTCTGTTACAATACCCCTTGCCTTTTCCTTTGCACAGAATATCATATCAGTAAACCTGCACCGCACCTGTTGCACCACTCACTGCCAGACCTGGTCCCAGTGCTGCTTACCTGTGGCTTTAGAAACATTACTAAAACTATAAACTAAAGTAAAACACAATCTGCAGCTAGCCAGTCCAAAATGCCATTGCAAGCAAAGTGGATATAAAAAAAAAAAAAAAAAAAAAAAAAACTACACTAAATAGCTAGAAACTTACTAAAACAAACGTAAAGCACAAACTTAATTAACATTACTGTAACTCTCATTATATTGTAATAGCAATAAGAACTGCAGCAAAGTCAGCATGCTGGGCAATGCCCCCATTGCCCCCCACTAGTCTGAAGTCAAGGATAAAAAATCCCCCACAGAGCCAAGGAGCAAAAAAAGGCTTCTCCAAGCTGAGGATGCAAAAGCTTGTAGATATGTAGATATGCAGTTACAAATGTACAAAATAAATCTTTACTGTATCAAACACCTTTGCAGTATTGTAGCAGAGAGCTGTGTTAGCTGCTTGCTGCAGTTTCTGACACATAAACACTGACTGCCAGCGATGATGGTGCTGCGGTAGCGTTGTCACCTCACACTAAGATGCTGTCCGGTTCGATTCTCAGCTAGAGCGTCTTCTGCGTGGAGACATGCGTGAATGGGCGTACCTTCGTTGAAGGTTGTGCATCAGGCCTGGCAAGCCGGTATGTAAAAATCAACTGCCAATCATTAGCAGACCGGAGTTCTGCTGTGGCGACCCCTAACCGGGAAAAGCCGAAAGACAAACAAAACACTGACTGACTGTTATTTAAGCAGTCATAGTTTTGATCATAGCTACTTAAATAATTACTGATACTGCTTGCAAGGGACTGATCAGCACCTTTACTACGGTGTTGACTGCTACCCATTACTGCTCATACTCACCCACCCCCCTTTGTTCATAGGTTCATAGGTTGGTACTAGGCTATCGGCCCTAGGGTCTATACAAGCCTAGCCATAACAATTCCCTGGATATTTCTTCCCACAATATTTACTTCCCTGGACCACTGTCTAGCACGGTGACTGATGTGATCCCCGGGGTTTCCTCGTTATGTCTTTGGTAACACTAGCACAGAACATCCTAAATATATGACATTGCCTCAGACATACAGTAGAAAACTACTCAGAACACAATCCACACATAAAAATGTACAACAACTATGTAAAGTGCTATTATGAGTAATCTACATGGCTACCATATTCCTCAGAAATAAATGCAAAACCATAATCCACACTTGAAAATAGAACCATATAATATGGAATATGTGGAAATCTGATTTGTGTGATATGTGAAATATCTTGTAATATGGCCTTAAATAGTGCCTGCTATGATCTGCCTGAGATACGTTACTGCAGAGTCACTCACATCTTCTAGTATAACTTGAAACTCTTTATCTCTACAATGTCAGTTGCAATGACTCATTAGATGAAGCTGTTTGTTTTCTACAACAAAGATGCATATTGCAACACACTGTAGCTGAACCACAGCGTTTATCCATGCTGCAAGTGACCTCAGTTATCTTAGTATTAGTGGAGGAAGCAGGTCATTTAAGGGGAAAGTAAAATTAAGCAACTGAAGTGCTACTGCTCTCATTTCCAGTGGATATGGGGGATAGTCTTAGGTTCCTCCCAGCTGGTTATTAGTTTAGGAGGAAGAATTAATCATTTTCTTTTTGTCATGAAGCCATGACTTGACATGGTGACATTTGTAATCATAAACAGGTGCATAATAAATTGCATTCCAGAGTCAAGAGGTTATTTCAAAGAGCAAATGAAAGCCCATCTCCCCCTAAATAAAACGTTAATCAGCACCAGCCATCACTGCCTGAACGTAGCAGTGTATGAGGTCATATGGGATAGCCCTTTGATATTAATATACTTCCACAAGGCAATGGGCTAGGAATCATAAGGGCTCCCTGGATTCAGGGTGGATGAATGGGCAGACATGACATCTAGTTCCATGAGAGCTAGAACAAATGCCCTTGGAAAGACAAGAAATTAAAACATAAGTGAATGAAACTAAAATGAAATCAAAAGGAGACAAAAACTGAAACATACTAATAAGAGCTTAAAAGGCCATAAATGACCTGTAGGAGTGGTTCTGTGTGGGTTTACAGCACTGAAGCTGTTTTGACCCTAGTGATGCTGATATCTTCTTTTTCTTTAACATTGTATTTCTACATTCTAATTAGGAATATACTTTTCAAAAACCAATATTAGTTCAGATCGTATCTTTATTATTTCTTTTCAATTCTACATTCACATATCTTCAGTGATTCTAAGTAACTTATCACCTATTTGTTCATCTCTTTTCATTTCATTTGATTTACCAGCAGACCTACAAGTTCACACAAAACCCATCAACAACATATGCTTCTCAAACCAGCCTGATGACTCTGCTACCTGCCAGTAAAGAAGCCCACACATGTTGTTAACTCTGACAGAAGAAAGTATCCAAACATACATAACCATTACCCCCCCCCAACATAGATTACATGAATGTACAGACAGATAAGTTTTTAAAATCACTCATTGTGAACAAAACTGTATTAAGCAAATGTGTGCAAGAATGTGTAGGAAAGACAAAAGATGAGACCTCACATCTGTACTCAAGGTGAGTTCCTGAAGTACATCAGAATGTGCTGGACAGCAGTCAGAATAAAATCATATGGCACATGTCTGAGTCTCTACCGGCAGCCTCAAAGACTACATGATTTTTACAGTCAGCAAGACATTTTCTGGAAAATAAAGTACAGTCTCTCCAAAACAGCCTCCCCCAATGCGACCAATGTGGCTGTTCATTTTCAAACCATAAGTATATCTATATAGTGACAGGGACCATATTCTGGATTTTCCAGCCTGCTTTGCAGCAACCTATGTATTTGCAGCAGTATATCTTCAATGTTAAGCCATTTCTTTCAGCAGCAGTCCATGGGCTGTGTTACTAATAGGTTGCCTGTCAACTTGCTGCCTGGGATCACTTACCATTTGTTCAATATCTCATGACCAGCCCAGAGAGATAAAACGTTAAGTCAATGAGACAAACATCTTGTTTTCATTAAATGTCAAAATATCCACACACACACACACACACACACACACACACACATATATATATATATATATATATATATGTGTATATATGTATATATCTATATATATATATATATATATATATATATATATATATATATATATATATATATATCTACCTATATGTGTGTATATATATATATATTCCTATGCATTCCCAGTATGAAATAAGCATTCCCAGTATAAAATGAAGGTTTGACCTAACAACAATAAATCAAAAGGGGCAAGGGAGTATTCTGGTCGGGTAGTGTGGGGGGGGTACTGGCATTGGTCAAATGGCCTGATAGTCTTGAAATGAAGTGCAAATGACCAGTTATTAAGAGCATAATGTACATGTGCTCCAGCTACCTGTTTTCACCTTGTATGGAGCTAATGCTAACAATAAAAGGCCCTAATAATGGCAAAAAAGTTGTGCTTCAGATCAAAACACCTGCCAACATACTGGGAAAGTAAAGTAGACTTCTTTTACCAAACTGTCAATTAAATTAATCATTGAAAACAACACTGACATAAGGCAAATTAGCTACCTACTTTTCATGGTCCAGAAACTCACTTTATTTCACCACCAGCCTGAGCTGCCATAGGTAGGGACATCTTTTTTTCCCAGCAGGAATACAATTTGCCACTATCTTTGACAGCCTCAAGTAAAAATACAACAATTATCTAAAAATATCTAATAAAATATGTAATTTCCTAGCCAGTCCCCTTGACAGGAGCACAACTATCTATCCTTCAAGAAGGCCAGTGGGCTATCTGTGAACCAAAGGGCTGACTTCTTTCTAAATTACTATTTTAAACTTCTCCATCAGGACACTCAGTCTCCATTCTCCACTAAACGTCTTACAAATGTCCCATTACAAGCTCAGAAGCCAGTCCAGCTCAGACCTAGTTCTCCAAACCACTAAAAAACTCCATTCCAGGGATCACAGTTCCTCTGTACTTGCTCACAAACTATGGAAGTTTCCATCTTCAAACTTGAAGAAACTCTCCAGATAATCTAAGGTTAGACTCAATTCAAATTTAAAAAAATCCTGTTTAAATAAAGCAGACACAAATGCAGCAATGTGTGCCACATTACCTAATTAAACCTTGTAAGTTTGCATCACCCCATATTTTACTGCTACTCCCCCCTGACTTCTCTCTATCTTTGGTTAAATCATTCCTGTACACATGTAAATAGTCTTGCTGCATTGCAGCATTAGGATACATATCTAACTTGTAGTTTTAGTTTTTTTACCATTTTTGCAGTCATACTACTTTTCATTGTGGTCATGTAATATCTAAATGCTATAACACTGTTGTATTTTTATCGCTTCTTGTTGTAGCCATGTAGTATCTATTTGTTGTTATCTTGTTGTAATGTGCAATCCAAGCTAAGCCTGCAATAGGTCAGGTTTCATCACTGCTCTACCCCAGTAAACAAACATAATAATAAATTAATCAAAGTGGCAGCTTTAAGTTAGCCTCAGTGAAATTGCATCTAGCATGCACCACACATCTAAAGGAACATAAGTGGCATGAATGACCTGTTTACAAGAGCAGTTAGATGATTTAATTATATATTAAAATGTAAGCCATTCACATTCCAATGGGTGTCATGGTTTAATTACGGTAAATGCAAATCAAGACTTACAAAACTAGCAAGAAAGGAAACTCCTGATTGAAGGCCTGTAACCAATTTATATTCTTAAAAAAGCACCTGGAGATAGCTGCAGCTCTGCTCATAAATTGCTAGCTGTCAACAAGAGCATGTAGCAGAGTGGTTAATTTAACAAGCAGTGATCCTGATCTATAAGTGAGAGGGTATGACATTTGCTACGAATCTTCAACCCTTCTCTTCTTTCACTCACTTCCCATCCGGGGTTGTGGTATAAGAAAGTATGACCTTTCTGCAGGCCAGATTACAGGGCACATTATAATAAGCATTTTAGGTACCTCGAGTCCAGCTGCAACATATATTGTGCATTAATATTTCTTGATGAACAAGTGCAATATAGCACATGTTTAGTTTTTACTTTAACGCAGAAAATGCAGTCATCCATGTTATACATAACCAAATAAATAGGCAGGTCAGCTATCTGATAAGCTGGCGTTCAGCTATTACTTGTGTGGTTTGCTTGGCATCACTTCTGTGTTATGCCTTGCATATAGAATGTGCAATGCATCATAAAATCATTCCATTTCGAATCTGAGAGAACTACTTGATGACAGCTAAGGGCCACCCATAAGCCAATGATCAGGAGAGGAAGAACTGCTGCTATTCTGAGGTGCCATGGCAACTGTAAGGCTTCCACACTGTTGTAGTTACTGATATCTCTGCAGTGTAGAAGGTCCCTAAAGTCATAAGTCAGCTTACCTGCTTTAGGATGTTTGGCAATCACAAACTAAGAAAGTGACGCAAGTGCAGAACATAAGGCTGGACAATATGTCAGTGCTTCAGTTAAGATTTTTATGTGACCATTGGTTCACTTTTATTGCTGATTGACCACAGCATGCCCATCTTCTACATTACAGCAATACTGTCAGAAGGAACTACTGTGAAGGGTGCACTGACTACTTCCATAAAATGCTTTTGTATTAATTCACTTTTAGTGCTTCCATAAGCCTAAATTACAGAATTTGACACACATAAAATATTTTTACTTAAAAATTGGCTGTTGTTAGTAAAATGTCCCAAACTCTGTGCTAAAAAAGTCTTAAAAGTACAAACATACAAAAGTAAGCAGGTCATGAGCAGTAAAACACTGTGCACATAACAACTGTAAAATGCATTTCTGGTTAAAAACATTATCTCACAACAAAAGGTATGCATTGCCTTGGACAAAAGTATATGTTGCCTCACAATAAATAAATAAAAAAGAAAATTCCTGAATCAAGACACTGGCTCTGAGCTTACTGATAGTCACTGTTCAGTGTGCTTCCTGTAGTACTGCGGTTTAAAGTAATTAAACATATTCACTTACTGACTGGAAAGAAATTCAGAAATGATCACATTCAATTAAAGGGTACAGTTTCTTCTCAGATCCTTCTAATAATGTTGCAAAATGTGATTCCTTCCATGGAGTTTGTGTTTAACTTATTTCTGTTTATATGATTTCATTTTTGTGTGCGGATCTCATACTTCCATCCTTTCCACCAGAAAGCTAGTTTGGGTGGGCAAAGGGACAACTGCCATGGGCACAGTGCTAGATGGTACAGTCAGGATATGCTGATTAATCAGCAGTGCAGTTATGGTATTCATTTCTGTACCAACATTTCTGAATGCTGGTGAAGAAATGTATTCCAATACTGCTTTTGTGGACAGAAATGAAGTAGTTGAGCCCTTCACTTTGTGTGTGGTTTAACTTGTGGAAAATGTTTGCTACAAATGTAGCAAATGGGCTGTTAAAGTTTTAAAAACAGAAAAATACAATTATGAGTCTTGAAAACTTTTTTTTCTCGTCAAATTAGACTTAAGGAATACAAATTGAGCTAAGTAGACCTCGCTACTCAACAAAGGAGTATCAGATCAGGAAAGGGGCTGTTTTTACCCCTATCAATTTACAGCTGAAGGGTACCAGATTGAGGAATGGCACTGGGTGTTAGATGAACCAGCTATCGCTCTGCTTTCCTTTATTAGTTACTTATTGCTTGTTTGGTAAATAAAATGGAGGAAACTACAAAATGGCATACAATGATGTAAACAGTAAAACAGGACATTATATAAAATGAAGAAGGGTAACTGAACCAAAACGTAGATTTATTCAGTAACACAGCATGACTGACAGTACTATCATGACACCAAGACGCCATCCCTGGGATTCTGAAACATTTTATTTATTTTGTTTATTTTACATTTGTTGACTGGGATAGTCTGATTGGATACATGTCCATTCACAGCGGAGGCCCGGGGAGAAAAGCTCCAAAGATAATTACAACAGCAAACATGACAAAAATACACATTTAGCAAAGTTTACAGACTCAGTTGACATTTGAGTTATACAATCTAACAAATTTTTGGTGTAGCACACTTAAAATAACAGATTGAATAGTATTAATATACAAGTATTTCCAAAATTTAGTCAGGATTAGTGCAGGAACATAGCCAATGCTAATTAAGATACTGCTTGAGACTTTTCTTAAATTGTGTAAGGGAGGTCTCTAGAGTGATGTCAGCAGGCAGTGAGTTCCAAGTCTTACCGACCAAATTGGCAAGAGTCTCCGACAAAGTTTTTGGATTTAACAGTTTGGACTACCAATCTATTAGATGAGCGAAGTGGTCTAAAGTTACAGTGGGGGTAGATAATATTTTTAAGAGCAGGTGTATTATCTGGTAGGTTAAGTACTTTATGAGCAATTATTAGTTGCTTCTACTTTAATAGGCTGGGCAGCTCTAGCCAACTAAGACAGTTTAGGTTTTTACAGTGATGTGTTCTATAAGGCATACCAGTGGCAAATCTAGCTATATGGTTATAACAGGAAGAGAGTTTATTAAGATCACTTTTGTTTAAGTTGGTGAGTAAAGGGGAGGCATAGAAAAGGGTAGAGAGTAGATGAGAATGGGCTATGGCGATTCTAGCAGGTGAGATAAAAAATGGTTTAATTCTATTTTATGTACTGCGTTTTTTATTGATGGTTTTGATAGTTAGGTTGACATGCTTATCACATTTAAGATTGCTATCAACCAATACACCTAGAAGTTTTCTGCAAACATCAGGGGAAACTGTGGTACCATTATTAGATTTAATGGAGAAGGGTAATACAGAGGACCTTTCAGTGGGAGAGAAAAGTAGAAGCTTTGTTTTGTTTGGATTTAAAATTAGATAATGCTCAGAAAGTCAGTTTTCGACTATGTTAAATATATTTTGGGTTAGTGTCTGCAATACTGGTTGGGAGGTGGCAGAGCAAATCAAAGTCGAGTCATCTGCGTATTGAATACAATTAGCTTTTGGAATGGCTGTATGGAGGTCATTAATGAAAATGGAAAACAAAAGAGGACCTAGAATGGATCTCTTTGGGACTCCAAGGGTGCTGGGAAGGAGGCCGGATAGTTTCTTCTGCCATAGGACGGCTTGATGTCTATCGCAGAGATATGATTGGAACCATTGGAGAGAATGATTGTCTAAGGAAATTGCTTTCAAAGTGGAAATAAGTAGTTGGTGGTTAACCATATCAAAAACCTTTGAGAGAGTCAAAAAAAGGGCTGAAGATAGTTTGTTAATGTTTCTGTTATAGTTAATAGCATCAGAGAAGGTAAGAAGGACTGAGGTGGTACTATGATCTGGTCTAAAGCCATGCTGAGATTTTGCCAGTAGGTGGATCTGGATTAGATAGTGCAGAAGCTGCTTATGGATGCACTTTTCCATAATTTTAGCCAGTGGTGATTAGATAGCTATAGGTCTATAACTGGAGACTTCGGTGGAGCTACCGCCTTTATGGAGTGGTATGACATGAGAAGCTTTTAGCTTCTGATATGCTACGAGTGAGTAGAATGGAAATGGGATACGCTTATATATATATATATATATATATATATATATAAAATAATATATAGCTATCTGCTTTTTGCAGATACTCAGCATGGAGAAGATCAGCAGATTGGGTTGTGGGTTTTAGTTTTTTGATTAGGAAACAGATAATAGATGTGGAGACTGGTAGGAGGCTGAAAGAGTACTGGGTACTGGGAATGGGAAGCTGTAAGTTAGAGGAACCCATAGGTAGCTTACTGGCTAGGGCCTGGATAGTCTCAGTAAAGAAACTATTAAAGTCATTAGCACCATCCTCTGATGGTTTATCTGGTGAGGCTGAAGGAGTAGGTGTGGTGGTTTGTCCCGGGTGCAGTAGTTTATTTATACCTGGCCAAAACTTTTGAAGGTTTTTTTCATTACTATTCTGAAGATGGAAGTAGTAGTTTTTTTTTTTTTTATCTAGTAAAAATGGCTCTTTTAGTCTCATTCCTTAATTGCCGATATTTATTTTGAGCTTGAGGAGATTTAGTGGTACACCACGTGGCCCATGCCTTATTTCTAAGTGAAATTCTTGATTTGGTTTTATTAGAGAGCCACGGCGCAGTTTTTATTTTAGTCCTAATGGAGAGGGCAGGAGCATGGGAGTCCAGTATGGCCAGGAAATGTTTATTAAAGTAAGAGCCAGCTTCATCTAGGGGCACGTTTTTCAGGGGAGACCAATTGCATGATTTAAGTTCCTCTTGAAACTTGGTAGGGTCAAAGTTCTTATTATTTCTAACTGTTCTATAGGTGGGTGGATAGGGGTTATTGGTTTTATGTTTAATTATAAAGGTGAGAAAGTGATCAATGAGGTTATTGGGGAGAGTCCCAGATGTATACAATTTGGGATGACTATTGATAAGTATCCAGTCTAATATACTTTCTTTGCGATTAAATTTGCCTACCCTGGTGGGGGTGGATATTATCTGTGTAAACCCATATAGGTTAACATGGGTAGTGGGAGATTCTGAGGGACAAATGTTCCAGTCTATGTTAAAATCACCAAGTACTATGGTTTCTTGGGGATAGTTACTAGCTAACCACTGGAGGATATCTGCAAGGGTTTTGGCATTATTCCCTGGAGGAATGTAAATACAGACAATATTTATGCTTTTATTATTATTAATCCAAAATTTGGTAGAACGAATTTCTGCATTATTGACCTGGGGAGGTTGTATGGGGTTTATAGTAATAGTTAGAGTTGATTTAAAGAGTACAGCTACTCCACTACCCTTCCTGGTAGCATGGTCCAATCTAAGTATATTATACCCTGGAGGTAAAACTTCATTATCTGAGGTTATTGGTTTTAACCAGGTTTCAGTTAGACACAGAATATCAGGAGAGTGGACTACTAAGAGGGCATGCAGGTTATGTACCTTATTATTTATACTTCTAATATTTAGATGAAAAGCCAAGAGGGAGTTGGGAGACCTATTTATTTACAGTCCTTTGATAGTGATGTTAAAGTGAGAAGTGGAGTAATCAAGAGTTGACGGGCCTGGGTTAGGGTGGATGTCTCCATCCATAATGAGGTTATAGTGTAAGCTTAAAATGAGCTTTAGGACTTTGTTTATTATTTTTTGATAGTGTTTGGATTTTGAGCTGATGTGCTTAGAGTTAGTAGGCATACTAGTATGCATACTACATACATAGTGGGATCAGCAAGACCAGTTCATAATGTGATGCAGCTTGTGCTTAATTATCAGTTAACAAGGCATACATTTGTAGTCCAGTTTGGTGCTAATTAAAAAATATGCTTGTGCAAGGCACAGGAACTATGATGAAAGAGGAAATCCTGCAGTTGTGGCCAGGAGCTTGACATGGAAAACAGGCAAACACAGAGAATGCATGATCCTCAATCCATGTAAATGCATTAATTTGCAGCAATATTGGAAATCAAGCATGCCATTTTAAAAGGTGCCCTGCAATGTTTAGTTCTGTTTTTCA
>NC_056725.1:1222369846-1222497346 GCF_019279795.1 Protopterus annectens
TTTTATTATTTCACATAAAATAACTCCTCAATGCAAATACAGTCTACTAAGAAATGTATGTTTTCTTTCGGCTTTTTCCAGTTAGGGGTCGCCACAGCGGAACTCCGGTCCGCTAATGATTAGCAGTAGATTTTTACGTGCTGGCTTGCCGGGCCTAACTCACAACCTTCAACAAAGGAATGCCCATTCATGCATGTTAACACAGAGAAGACGCTCTATTTGAGAATCGAACGTGCAACGTCTAACTGCGAAGCGACAACGCTACCGCAGCACCACCACCGCAGTATGTAGCAATATTCCGTACAAATCATTTTAGCTCATAATATCTGAAAAAGTAACTTGCAGTAACAAGACAATACGCACAAGCTCATTTCACTCACTAATTCTAGGCTTTGATCATCTTGTCTCACAGTGGAATGGTAACATGTCTGGAGTGTGTCTGCTAGTCTCAGGGCACCCATCCCCACATGTCAACATACAATGCATACATATTAGATAAAAACACTCCAGCACAAGCAATTGCAATGTTATTGGTTTTCCTGCTAAATTTATTAAACTGTGACTGAACAGATGCAATGCTGTTTTGAAAACTGTTTGTTTTTACAATGTTTTTACAGCTGCTTCCACTGAGCGTCATCTACATGCAAACACTAACCAAAAATGAATTTGCAGTCATCTGAAATATAAAGAAATGTTCTCATTGTCTCTATTTGACTATCACTTTTCATTAGTGGAAATCATTGAATGAATGAATAATGTAGACCACTTCGTCTTCCTGTAAATATATGTAATTAAGTGGTTCATTTCAAAGTTTCAGAAAAAGGACAGGATTGGATTATTAATTAAAGTCTTTACTTCACAGGTACACTGTACAGGGTTTTTTCCTGATCTCTGGTTATCAGCTAGTCTTATAATACTCCATAGACTGAAAACCTATGTTTTTTTTGGACAGAGACCGTTGTTTGTCTTGAATTTCTTTATTTAATTTTTAGTAAGATAGGAGATCTGTTGCAGAATTATTCCTTTTATGGATAGTAATTAATTTTCCAGCACAGAGACATTGTTGGCTTATAATGGTAATATATACATTTTCATTTTTTTCAGTGATTCTTTCTATGTTTGGAGTGCTGTAATTTGTTTAGATTTGGTGGGCTATACTGATGCTCAAAATATTACCTTGGAATGTTAATGATCTATATAATCCTGTTGAGGCAAACAGTGTCCATCCAGGTTAAGAAATGCTCCACTCATGATATCTCAGAAAACAGATGTTTTTTTTAACGAAACACAAAAATCAAATGGGGAAAGGGGGCTAGAGTTGCCCTAGTACTTATGAAATGTGCAGGAAAAGATGGGTAGCTCTGTTGCTACATATCTCTTTAAGCTTTGAAAAAAACATTCCCTGTTAATGAAAAGAGGTGTCTTTTTTGTGGTCAGGAATATTTGCCTTGAATAGTGGCTTATAGAAGCCACTATTTATATCTCACCAAAGATATCCTGGTCAGGTTAAAGCTAAATTTGTTAAAGCAATTTTATTTTCAACAGAGTCCACTATTATGGATGGGTGACTGGCACCTGCTAACTCATTTTAAAGATGTTCATATAGGGCCATCAGCTTTTTGAATTTGTCTTATGGTTACACATTGCACTTTTCTCTGTCTCCTGGTAAGGCTTCTTGACATTAATGTTTCCCCAATTAATGGGCAAGTGGTTTACCTGTTTCTCCTCTCTTTACAGAGGCATTCTCAGTTAGCTTGGATATTAGATACTAATTGCATGGAAACATGCCCAGATGGTGCAGATGTTGTAACTGGGTGACATGCCTTTTTCTAACCATGCGCCACTCTTTTAACTGAGCTTAAGTAGTAGAATCCCATTGAGTTACTGCAAGTTTAATGTATTTTTTGCAGCTCTATTTATATTCAGAAATGGTTTGATGTGCAAGTAGCCAAGTAGTTATTGGTTGTGCTACAATCTCCTTTTAATGTTCTGAATTAATAGTCTCTGTAAAGAGCATTTAGAGCTGGGGTTACAGCAGTAGGGAGATAACAGAAATTGACAGCTGCCTTACAAGCTAAGCATGTCCAAGGGATGACAGTACATTTGTAGATTGCAAACTAGGTGACCAGGAAGTAGCAAATTTAACTGATACAGAGTCTGACTTAAAACATGTTAGACAAATGCACTTCGATGCTTCATTTCAGAAATTGTTGGTCATCTGATTAGGGACGGTCAAAGTTCAGTATTAGGTGGATAATGTTTAACACCCATATACAGGTCACTTGTCTCTTAGTTCTGCGGATATTCTTATGGCTTTTAGGGTTTACTATGAAAAACTATATTCTGACTTTGAAGATGTCCTATCATTGACAGGAGACTTTTTGAAATACTTGCTGCTCCCTAAACTGGTGGTTCCCCAGGATTTAATGAGAACTGAGAAATGTTACTGTTAATTGGAGAACTACACTGGCAAATTTTACTAAATGCTGATGTCCCTTCTAGTTTAAACAAGCATTTGTCTGTTGAATGAATTTATCATTTATTATAAAGTGGGTGGGTATGCTGTTTACTTGCACTCTAATGAAGTTCTGTCTACAGGAATGAAAACTCTAAACAAATTGTGGTTTTCCTTACACTTCCTGTGAACTTGTGTCCTTCTGTTTTTGTGGAACTCAGAATGCATTGGTGACTAGCTCTCGTTTATTGGTGGTTAGTCTGGATGCTGAAAAAGCCTGGAATGAAAATATATAATATATACATATATAAACACACACACACACACACACACACACACACACACACACACACACAGTGTGTGTGTGTGTATTTGTGACTGTGTGTGTATGTGTGTGTGTGTGTCTATATATATATATATATATATATATATATATATATATATATATATATATATATATATCAATTTTTGGAGTTTTTCTGGTCTTACTGAATTCAAACAGCATGTATGGGACCTGATCCATGGATTATTACAGGACCTTCCCAGATGTGAGTGTTGGTCCTTCACAGAATAGTAAGACTGTGATTCACTTGGAAATTGTTATCTTGGTCCCAGTGTTATGCTGAACACTATCTGGTTTAGTTCAGCAATGATTTAATATGTTCCATTAATGATCTTCAGGTCATAGTCTTCCTAGTCTCTACAGGACTGTGAATGGTTGTTTTTTTTCCAATTTTCATTATTATTGTTGCTATAATGCTTTATATAAAATAAATGTTACTTAGATATTTTGATTATTAAGTTGTATGTCTGTCATACCCCTCAACTGTTCAGATTTTTGCAGAATGTCCAGATTTTTGCCTTTTATTTTGGTCTGTTCCTCATAATATTTGTGAGTTTCTGGCAAATCATGGAGGATTGAAGTTACTAATTAATGACATACATTTCAGACTTCATATCCTTCAAGAAAATGGACACTAACCCAAATGGTGTTATTCTAGTAATTTTTTAGGTTTATAGGAGCAATATTTAATATCTGCCCCTATTTTTGGGCATTTGTCCCCCACATTTATTTTAGGCTTTGAAGTTGAGAGATATGATGTCTGTCAAGAATTTTCAATACAAAAATGATGGCAAAATGAAATATAAGGGATTAGAGTACTTACAGCAAATAATGGTAACCAGCTCTCTCTAAATTTAACGGTTGTTATGGACTTAACCTTGTAGCTGAAGGCCATTTTTTATGGGGAGATGTTGACAGAACTGAGAGGCAATCAATTGTCAATGCCTATGTAGTAATAATGGTTAAATATCCATGATCAATACAATATGAAGTTATGTGGCATGCTGTAAGTACAAATAAACACAGTAGTCCTTCAGTGCATTAAAAATGTTATGTTACAAATGGTTTTCCTACAGTAGACATTTTTTTCCTTGATCCAATTTGTCAAATTCCTTCATTTGTGTAGCATTAACTAAACTGCTTAATAAATCTGTATACTGGACGGTACATCTCAATCTGCATGAAAATTTTATTACTGTTCTATTTATATGATATTAAAAGAACTATTGTTATACTCGAGATGAACAATGTTTTGGCAGCTTCAAAACTCACAATAGCTGGAACATTGTTGCTTTGCAGTGTAATCATTTTCTCTTAAAGTAGAAGGCCAGATTCCAAGTGACTTACTCCAAGAGCAAATCTTTTGAAATTTAGCCACTCTAGTGTAAGCCTATTTATAGATGGGCCTTACACTGAAGTAAGTCACTTGCACTGAGAACAAGTCTTTTGGAACTGGGCCCATTTCTAGCTGTCACAGTTTACATTCACACTTACTATGAGGTGACCTGATTTGTGCTAAAGGTAGATATCTCTTGTGCTGACTCTCCTGTATGTTGTGACCATCACTATTGCATTTACAAGTGTGACATTCCAGGCCCATTGCTAGTCTGTTACCACTTTTTAGCAGTAACATGGCCAAATCTTGAAGCCCTTTCTCACTGTAATATCATTGCATAATTGTGGCCTGACATTGTTTCATTAAGTGGAGGTCACCATTCTGGTGGCTTATAATGAAAGGTACTATTTCTACAAATTACCACACAGAAAAAAAATCAAGAGCTTCTACATTTGGTTCAATAAGAGACTTTAACACGTACTAGTTAATTATATAGTAGTGAAGAAGGGAATGAGAAAATGTGGGAGATGTACCCAATGTGCCTATAATTTAGAAGTGGACACTTTAAAATTAGAAAACAACCTACAGTCTAAAGTACATTTTTTAAAAGGAAATTGCCATTCTAAACAAATAGTGTATTTGGCAAAATGTACAGGATGCACAAGGTACTATGTGGGTAAAACGGAGAGATGTTTTCGTAGAAGGATCTACGAACATCTGTATGATATTAAAAACAAAAAAGAAACAAACTCCTCATATAAGTATACAAAATCTTGTCTTTAGTTAGCTAGTTTTAAGTTTGAATATTGGACATTATTAAAACTAACCTGGTAGGGAAGATATGAAGACACTTTTGGAGGTTAAAAAAATGAAGTGGCAGATAAAATGACAAGCTTCTCACCCCCCGGTTAAATGAGCACATTAGCATTCAGCCTTGGTTACACTTTAAAGCAGAAGAATTAATTAATAACCCAGAGCTGTTGGACATGCTACACTTAAAGAAATCCCAATCCCTCAGAGCTACACGCTCCAGGGATCTAAACCTTGTCATCATAATAAACAAAACATGTTGGAGGGATAGGTTCCTGACCCAGAGACTCCCCAGACTCTGGAATAGATTGCCCATACATGTCAAGCAGAGTGCCTCTTTGGACCTCTTCAAGAGGAACCTTGACGATTGGATGGGAGAAAGGAAATTCACCCCAGGGATCACGCCAGTCGCCCTGCTAGACAGGGGTCCAGGAAAGTAAATAATGTGGGAAGAAATAGCCAGGGAATTGTTATGGCTAGGCTTGTATAGGCCCTAGGGCTGATAGCCTAGTACCACCCTATGAACCTATGAACCTATAATTTAATGGAGGGTTTATACAGTATGGAAAAACAACTGCAATGAGTTTATATATTTTTTGTATTACTATTTATACTCATTTTTACAAATTTTATTGTTGTTATATATGAAGTACAGCTATGAAGAGGATGAAGAATGGAAAGGCTGTTGGTCCAGATGGCATACCAGTGGAAGCATGGAGGTGCTTAGGAGAAATGGCAGTGGAGTTTTTAATCAGATTGTTTAATGAAATCTTGGAAAGTCAGAGGATGCCTGAGGAGTGGAGAAAAAGTGTTTTGGTACCTATTTTTTAAGAATAAGGGTGATGTGCAGAGCTGTAGTAACTACAGAGGAATAAAACTGATCAGCCACAGCTTGAAGTTATGTGAAAGAGTAGTGGAAGCTAGGTTAAGAAGACAGGTGATGATTAGTGATCAGCAGTATGTTTTCATACTGGGAAAGAGCACTACAGATGCGATGTTTGCTCTGAAAGTGTTAATGGAGAAATATAGAGAAGGTCAGAAGGAGTTGCATTGTGTCTTCATGGACTTGGGTGCCTACACAGGAGTTGTGGTATTGTATGAGGAAGTCAGGAGTGGCAGAGAAGTACATAAGTGTGGTACAGGATATGTACGAGGGTAGTGTGACAGTGGTGAAATCTGCAGTGGGAGTGACAGATGCGTTTAAGGTGGAGGTGGGATTACATCAAGGGTCAGCTCTGAGCCCTTTCTTATTTGCAATGGTGATGGACAGGTTGACAAACGAGATCAGACAGGAGGCCCCATGGACTATGATGTTTTCAGATGACATTGTGATCTGTAGTGAGAGTAGGGGACCACGTTGAGGAGACCCTGGAGAGGTGGAGATATGCTCTAGAGAGGAGAGGAATGAAGGTCAGCAGGACTAAGACAGAATATATGTGTGTGAATGAGAGGGAGGATAGAGGAATGGTGAGGATGCAGGGAGTAGAGTTGATGAAGGTGGTTGAGTTAAAGTACTTGGATCAACAGTTCAGAGTAATGGTGAGTGTGGAAGAGAGGTGAAGAAGAGAGTACAGGCAGGGTGTAATGGGTGGAGAAGAGTGTCAGGAATGATTTGTGACAGACGGGTATCAGTAAGAGTGAAAGGGAAGGTCTACAAGAGGGTAGTGAGACCAGCTATGTTGTATAGGTTGGAGACGGTGGCGCTTGACAAAAAGGCAGGAGTCAGAGCTGGAAGTGGCAGAATTAAAGATGTTAAGATTTGCACTGGGTCTGACAAGGATGGACAGGATTAGGAATCAGTATATTTGAGGGTCAGCTTAGGGTGGATGGTTTGGAGACAAAGTCAGAAAGGTGAGATTGCGTTGGTTTGGACATGTGCTTTGGAGGGATGCTGGGTATATTGGGAAAAGGATGCTAAGGATGGAGCTGCCAGGTAAGAGGAAAAGAGGAAGGTGTAAGATAAGGTTTATGGATGTGGTGAGAGAGGACATGCAGAGTTAGTATGACAGAGCAAGATGCAGAGGACAGGAAGAAATGGAAACAGATGATCCACTGTGGCAACCCCTAACGGGAAAAGCTGAAAGAGAAGAAGAAGATATATGAAGTATAAATTAATTTGTATATTTAAACGGGTCCCCTACAAAATGCCAAATGCTCAGAATCCCAACGCCCAAATTACTGAGACCAGAAGCCCAATACCCCACATTACCGAAAGACCAGAAGCGCGAAATTCAAAATTCCGATGTTAAGGGATATTGAGTTAGCACTTCTGGTGTTGTGGTTCAGGTAAGTATCTGTGTGTAAGTGTGTTTGTAAGGGGCTTTAGTGTGTGTTAGTGTGTGTTATGACTGGTCTGTGTGTGTGTGTGTGTGTGTGTGTGTGTGTGTGTGTGTGTGTGTGTGTGTGTGTGTGTGTGTGTGTGTGTGTGTGTGTGTGTGTGTGTGTGTGTGTGTGTGTGTGTGTGCGTGTGTGTGTGTGTGTGTGGGACTGTAATGTGTGGGTGTGAGTTTGCCCTGTGTGTGTGTTTGTGCGATCTCAGAGTTAGAATATTAAAGTTGGGGGGGTGTGGGAGGCACAGCCCCCCACATGGGGTGTGCAGTTGGGCTTGCCCCCCTGCTTAACTACAGTGTAGGATTATTTATTTGAGTTTGGGGGGGACATTGTGTGTATGTGTATATGTGTACTGTATGTGTGTTGATCGTTCACGATTTTGAATTTCACGCTTGTAGTCCATCGGTCTTCTGGTATTTTGGGTATTTGGTCTCAGGATTACGGCCGTCGGTCTTGTGGGTTTTCGATCTTTCGTAGTGAACCCATTTAAACACCTATGTTCTGAACACCAAAGGAAATGGCAGTCTGTGTAAATGCACAATTAGATGTGATATCTCTCTTTAATTATTTACTAATGTCTTGTTATGTATGTCATTTTATGACTGAATGGGATAGGTGATGTGTGTATACCAAAGAAAGGGGATATGGGGGTATGAAATATGTTTTGATGAAGTCCTGTTTAACAGGATGAAAGCACTTAACGCGTTATTTTTATTTTCTTTTAATAAAAGTTAAAGTGTTTGGGAATTAATTTGCGTCTTGGTGTGTTCGAGCGTTTTTACCTAAGAACTTGTCAATTTTTATGTAGTAGTGTACACATAACAGCACTATCAAATGATATTCATATATTTTAAGTGTCATTCTGATGCATTTATTGTGATACAGAGAGCTTAATCACTGTATCGTCTGCATCATTATAACCCATTTAAAATTATAGTTGCATTATTCTAGTCAGAAAAATGAAAATGTATTTATTCTGAATCATTTGCCCAATTTATTTGCTTTATTTTTCCATAAATCTAGTGTATAGCCAGTCATTGCATTGTCTCATCTTGGTTACACAGAATTTAAGATGCACATATTTTTTTTGTTTGTTTGGAGGGGGGATACCAGTGTATGAAACATACACTTGTCACTTTGATGCAACAAGTTATGAGTCATATGTGATTTGATGCATTTTATATGGCACGTTTCATTCATTTTTTTAAGTACTGTTTAGTAGAAAAGCATAATTCATATCAATTTATTTATAAAGGCTGTATACTGACCAAAATATATGATGGAGCTATAGACCTTGTAGTATTATTTGTTCTAGAGAAGTGTTTAGAGGTGAAATTCAAGAGGCAATTAATTCTGGTTCAATCAATTAACATAGAATCAGGATTTAAAAATCTGAGTAGCTCTCATTAAATGTTATAGAAGTCAAATGTATATCATATTCTCCACAAATGTAACTGTTAGCTATCACACAAATGAAAATCTTAAGTAAACAAAACAATCTATATAGGCATCTCCATGCAAATTTTTACCAAGTATATAAAACAGGTAAGCTTATCATAATGCTTAGGCATCAACATTATACAATGGATGTCAACTACACACTCAGACAGGGATCTGGTATTTCATTATAGGCAGCTGAATAAAGTATAAGCCTTAAATGTCTTTTCATGCATTATAGCCAACTATGTATGTTCCCTAATAAAGGAATTACAACTTAGAAATGCTAATAAATTACAGATATTGTAAATAAACAAACCGAAATACAGTAGAGCACAAGAAACTTTGTTGTTACTAAAGCACAGTAAACACACTGCCACACGTCATAATGACATTTCCATTTGAACAGCAATTCTCACAGCTGAAAAAATACAAATAAGCAACAAGTCATAAGACATAATTCAACAAAATTAATTTGAATATAAAGCACTACAAATAAGCTGTAATGCAATGATGTTAATAAAAAATTAAAAATGAAACCATTTAAATGTCTAGATAAACTATAGTGCAATAAAGTTGTGAAAAAATAAACCATGTAACAAAATGATACATAATAAGCTAGCATGTCAAAAAATGCAGCACCTTTTCAACTATGTTGCCAGAATAAGCAAACTGCATGCTGAGCTTAAATGGCCAGCTAGGATACAGACGACAGAGTAACAATGGAATCTCAGCAGTTTCAATAGCACGTGCAGTTATTAAGTATTCCAAACTTTAGTGATATAAAAATCTCTAACATTTCTTTTTTCCCTTTTGTTTTTCAAAAAAAAATTTGTATTTTATTTTAGAATGTAGAGAATTTAATTGAACAGAACAATGAAACTTTTAAACAATAAAAATCAATACAAAACAACTATAGACACAGTCTATAACAAATGTTGCTATTTGAGAAACCACATTAATATTTTTCTACTAAATCTTTAAGCTTTTGACAAGATAATTTCTTGTGTGTGACATTTGTAGTTCTATTATGTAAGATTTGTAGCTCTTTATTACATACATGTTTTGCTAGATACATGAAATCCGAAAAAGAGAGATAGCTATTACTTTTCCAATTTAAAGTAATGACCATAAGAGAGACACTTGCATTTCAGGAAGTGAACCTGTATTTGAAACATTAAATAATAATAAGGAATCTGACAATTCACATTTGTCTGACCACAAGGCCTTAATAAAACTTCTAAAATCATTCCAAAATAATCCAACTTTTTTGTACTTTAGAAACATGTAATCTGCTTCTAAATTGTAATTACATCTCCAACATCTAATTTTTTTCTTTTTATAGAAGAGGGATATTTTACTTGGTGTTAAAAAACTTTTTCTGTAAAAACCTCCAAGTAAATATTTTCCAGTAAATAGATGATGTAGAATTGTATGCAGACTTCAAATAAAGCTTTTTATTATTCTCTGAGAAAGGTTCTTTATTTATTTTGTTGAATACTCCCAATGGGAATCATCTAAACTTAAAAAGTCAATTTTCAAAATTTTATAAATTATAGACAAGTATGCCTTATTTTTATAACTGATAGTATTAACCTGAAAAATTAATTCTAAAATTTTAGGGATAGGTTTAGTATATATCCGTCCAACTATCCTCTACCCCTTTTTCCCATTTTTGCATGTGGCTAATGGTAATTGTAAACTATTATGTACAAATTCTCTCAAGCTTTGAATAATTAACCAATTTGTGTTATTTACATTATATTTAGCTAAAAGATACCTACATTTTAAATTATTATTTTCAAGACTAGATATTGTATTGCTATTAAAATAAATAATACAACCTATGGAACAAGCTATAGAAAAAAATCATAAACATCTGCTTAATTAGATAATTACTTTCCATTACCATTTTAAATGCATAAATGATGTGTCTAATTCCATACGTATGTTTTGCAATGTTTCCTTCATACAAAAAATAATCTTTTAGTGTCCAATATGCCATATTCAAGTAAGTGGAAAAATTACATTTTTTTGTCTCTAACATTTATGAAGTCTCAACTGTGGCTAACATTTTGATGCATAAAATATTCTGAGTAATCTTCAGATCGCAGCAAGAGCAACTGGCTTGGCAAAACATACAGAAAAGAAACATCGCCAACAATGCTCTCCATGTCTCACAAATGCTATTTCAGTTGGTGGAGAAGGGAGAACACCAATCGTCTTTCAATAAAAATAAGCAGCATCGCTGTCAATCCCGTTCTCTTCAACACCATTCCACTGAGTGCATAAGTGGATAAGACAGAGCGGTGGCAGTGTACTGCTGAGAAACTTTGGTTGAATGATTCAAAAGTTACTCAAATTTGATAAGTCCATCATCATCCATCATCCAATACATTCAAATTCAAAATATAAGCAAGAAAATGTCTAACAGGTGTAGAGGCATTAGCATCTGTAGGCAGTCATCTGCCACCTTCTTTGGACTTGCACTTTAATTTTTAACAATGATCTACCTAATCCAAGCTGTTTTTTTTAAAGGGATAGGTACTCTTCACTTGGACTACTTTCATAAGGAAAGTATTCTGAAACTGATAATTCTGCAAATCTTGAGATGGTGAATACACCACTCTGTGTTTAATCTAATGTGATACAATGGAAAAACTGAGACTTGCATTGACTGCTAACTGTCTTATATACACTTTTTGTACAACTCAGTTTAGTTTTCTTTATTCCCTCCTGCCATCTGTGGAATACAACTCTGAATGGGTCCATTTATGACCACATGGTTAATGACCCAGTACTCATTTCATTTTTTTTTCAAAATATGTCTTTTAAGTAAGTTGCACATTTAACATTTGATAACAGCAACAACTAACAGAGCCAGAGAAACAAACCAAAGGATTACATACATAATATCATACAACTGTGCAATACAAAAAAAAAAAAGAAATGAAAACTACAGAAATAACAATATCAACCCAGTCATAATAGTGTCAACCATGGATAACTTTATAATATACAACTTTCACACAAGATGCCAAGAGGTACCAGAGGGGCGCTTAGAAACAATAGTTATATCATATCCTCACACTAGTAGAAAACCACAAATGATAAATGTTGGCAGATGACGGCATGCTGGCCAGATATAAGAATATGTGCTATGTCATATTGGAGATACACAGTGCAATATTTATGCAAAGGAGAAAGCCAAGTTAATCAATACAAAAAAGCAGCTCCAAAGATATTTGAAGAGAAATACAGGTAATGTCACCCAGATATGGAAAATTTCACAATACAAAAAATAAGATCACAAAGGGGGAATGTAGAACAGAAGATTAGTAAAGCAGAAATTAAATAATTAGAAGTTGAAGTTATGGAATACCTGCGAAGTGAAGGATTTAGTGTAGAAAGTCTAACACAGGGCATGTCACAGCATGGTGGAATAAGAAGTCTCCAAAGTAAGGAGAAAGATGTGGGGTGGGAGGCATCTGATGAAGAAATATGGACATGGGAAAGAAAAAGATATTTAATATAGTGCAATATTTATGCAATGGACAAAGCCAAACTAATCAATAAAAAAATCAGCTCTAAAGATATTTGAAGAGAATTACAGGCAAAGACACCCAGATTTGGAAATTTTTACAATACAAAAAAATAAGAAAACAAAGGGGTAAAGTAGAAAAAAAGATTAATAATGGAGAAGTTAAAGAAATAGAAACTGAAGTTATGGATTACCTGCACATTGAAGGATTTAGTGTAGGAAAATCCAACTCTGGCAACATCACAGCATGATGGAACAATGAATCACAAAATTAAGGAGAAACAGGTGGAATGGAAAGCATCTGATTAGTTGCCACGTGAAGATATTCTGCAGCCTTTAGTAGGAAACCAGTACAAAAGTTCAGTTTGAGCTGCACCGCGAGGGAAGTATTAGGGAATGGTGCCAACTCTGACTCAATGTTGTGGCATAATAGGCCAGTGACTTCCCATATTAAAGAGCAACAGATGAAAAAGGCTGCAACTGAAGAGAGTATGTCACAGAAAGATATTCTGGAACTTTCTGTAGAATGCCTGCAACAAATGGAGAATAACGAGTGTGCTCTCAGCTTAGAAGAAAAAGATTTAAGGGAAATGTTGCTTGGTTTAGTAAAGATGGATATACATATTAAGATCAATGAAAGAAATAGATTACAGAAAGTCAATAAGACCCAAAATGTTAAAAGACTATTAACAGAAATTCATGTGACATAACAGACGTAAATAGGATATGTGAATGTACAGCTAAAGTAATAACAGATAAAGTCTAACCACAAAAATACAAGGTAATAAGGGAAAGGAAGGGAATAAATCAAATACCATCATGGAAGCATCAAATAGAGAAAAATATAAAGCAATTACAACAGGAAGTGTCACTGTCAGAAGAGTATAGAGGAGGGAACAGATCAACAAAAATACTTAGAAAGATAGACATGATAAAAGCAACGTGCAGTATCAGAACAGACCAGGATCTATCAAACACCATTGCAAATGCTAAACTAAAAATATCAGCACACGCTGAAAACCTTAGAAGATAAATATAAAGGAAAAATACAAAATAAGCAATTCATTGATTTCCAAAAAAAACGTTTATAGAAGATCGGTAAACAAAGTAAAGGAATAAAAACACCACCAAAAAAAGAAGAAATAGACACATTAAGGAGAATATGTATGAAGACCCTGCGGAACATAACAAAGTTGCTGAACATATATAAGAAGTAAAAGAAACAGTACGAAGTTTAAATGTACAGGATATGAAATGGGATGATGAAACAGCCAGATAAATTGAAACAAATTTAAGAAAAGCTCCTAAAGGAAAATTCCAGGCCCAGATGCAGTACCCAACATCTGGAAAGGTATTAACATTTTTACACAAATATTTAGCCTTGAGAAAGAACTATTTATATGTACACCCTGAACAGACACCAAGCTGGTTACCAACAGGAAAAAAAGGATACTCCTGCGTAATAGTGAACCTGCAAGCTATCCTATAGACCAATAATTTGACTTCTGACGCTGTGTAAACTATATACTAGAACTGATACTGACAAAGTTTATAGTCATTTAGAAGAAAACCCAGTCATGGCAATAAAACAAAAGAAAGTCATATAGAACAAAAGATCATCTGTTGTTAAATGAAGTCACAATGGAAAATTGTAAAAGAGTGGAAGTATGTCATGGATAGATTACAAAAAAGCATTTGACTGCATCCCACATTCATGGATAAAGGAGTGCTTACAGATGTATAAGATGACTATGAAACAGTGGCAAACCACTTTGCAGCTAAGCCGTGATAAAGGACAAATTAATATCCCAGGGATAAAAATTCATACTGGGATATTGTAGTGTGGCTCTTTGTCATTGCTGCTCTTTTGTCTTGCCATTAACCCATTCAGTTGTCTATTTAATAGATAACATCATGGTTACAATTTGGTTCCCAGAAAACAGCAAAGTGTAAAGACATCTCATTTCCTTTTGTGGATGATTTAAAACTGTATAGTTCTTCAGATGAGAAGCTAAAAGCATAATTGGAGGTGGTCAGAACTTTCTCAGATGACATAAGAATGTCATTTGGTCTTGATAAATGTGCAAAAACAACATTTAAAGTAGGAAAGCTGCAGTAACAAGAAAATATCAGTCTGGGACAAGAATGTGATATAAAGAAATTTGAGCAGGATGGAGTGTATGGATATTTGGGAATTGATGAGGGTTTGACAATAAAACATGAACAAATGTGATCAAAACTCAGTAAGGAATATTTTAGAAGACAAAAATTAATACTGAAAACAGACTCAGCTTCTAGGAACAAAGTCCAAGCTATAACCCAATTTATACTTTCTGTTCTAATTACAGTTTTGGGGTTATTGACTGGCCCCAAAAGGCACTTAATCAAGTTGGATAGGAAAACAAAAACATGCTTCACGCTTATCAAATGATATATAAAAATCAATGTATACCAAGATTATATATTCCTCGTTCTGAAGAAGGTGTGGTCCTCTCAAAATTGATTATATGTACTAATCTACATTTGCAGGACTAAATCCATATCTGATGACCTTACCAGATTCAAACATAGTGAACGTTTTGAAACATGAAGAAAACAAATCTAATATGACTTCCTTGCTTTGTTTAGCAGAAGCATATCAGTGTAGAGCAGGAAACCAAACCGGAAGTACACTAAAAATCAGGAAGCAACTGAATGTGCCATCAAACAAAAGAAAGACTATAAGGAAAAGGATCAGATGAGAAGGCAAGACATGTGGAAAAGGCATAACTATAGTTGCAAGTACTGCACAATATGGAGTATAAATGGAGTATCAGGATGTCTGAACAATGGGGGGGGGGGGTTATCCCTACAGTGCCAGAGATCACATTACTCAAACAATAAGATTTGTAAAAGTACTAGAAAGAGGGCACACATGGCAAGATAGACTATGGCATAGAGCATACTATAACAGGATCATGCATTTTTTGAATGGCTGTGAAGCATCACAGTTATGTTAACTAATGGTGAGTGCATGCAGTACAAAACAAAATGCTTATGTGCCCTGAAAGTATGTATATACAGCACAAAACATACCAGCAGACATGTATTGTCATGGATCAGAAATAGCAAACAGTAAATAATAACATGTTAAATGTGCATTGTCATATCCATAACATAGTGGATGCAAGAAGGCACAGTGTACAAAGTAGATATACCACTGGTCACTAGATATACTGCTATAGTGGCATGGATAGTGTAGATGACTGTATGATCTTGTGGTATTTGATGTTATGGTGAAATGGATATGGGAGTACAGATATGGACCTGGAAGGGTGGTGTTTTATACTTAGCAGAGCCATCACAGGTGCTCTGTGGAAACCCAAAGGCATATATATAGCACACGGTGATGTTTTTTCAGTACAGAAAGACATGAAGCCAATGTCTGCACTGCATTCATCTGTCAGTGGTAAATGTACAGTGCCTCTAATAAATGACCAGTGTGGCAGGCAAATATCTATGTCACTACACAAAAAAATGTATTTGTCAGGTGTATTCTGATACAAGCCTGTCTGTTTTCTCCTCAGAAACCCAATTTGCGGTCAATATGTGTTCGTGTAGCTAATCCATTGTTTAATACAGCTGCATACTAGGAAAGACAGATGCATGTGCGGTACACATGAATGAATGCCCTGAAATAGAGAAAGAGAGACAGTGAGTGTATGTGTGTGTGTGTGTGTGTGTGTGTGTGTGTGTGTGTGTGTGTGTGTGTGTGTGTGTGTGTGTAATTAACATGAAGACAAAAAAACAACGAAAGGAATACTGTAAAACTGCATCTAAAATCTTGGACTCTCAAAACATTGAAGGTACAAGTAACAGAATATATTACAGTATAGAATAATTATAAAATAAAAGGAACAAGACAGAACTATCAAAAGTGATATAAATCCAGATGTTCACTAATTACCCCTTCACAATATAATATAAAAATATTTAGTATATTTGGAGTATGAGAGGTATAATCCCCACAGTTAGTAGTGCAGGGTCAACACAACTCCCCTCCATTATGCATTTTAGTTGTAAAATTTTATTCCACAGTCATGTGACATTGTAATATAACTCTGTTACTATAACTTTCAATGTTTTGAAAATTCAGTATGTTGGATTTTATTTAATGGCATTCTGTTTATTGGTGTTGCATGCTATATTATGTATCCCAGAACATTATGTAGAAACATGCTGCATTTTATCCTGATAGTATGAACTAGTGATCCTGAGATCAGGTGACGGTAAGTCAAAGACTACCATAGGTACATTGTCAGCAGACATCACTGATGGACAATAGTGCCTGACACACCAACCAGTCCCATTGTTACATTACTATTGTTCTGGTTATATGTGTGTTCTGGTCAATCCTGCTGTACGGTGTCACTTACGTTATAGCTACCCACATGTGCAGCAGTGAGCATTACTTCTTTCATACCCGTAGTACTACTGAGCACCACAAGTGTCCTGAATGGGCATGTAGAATACTGTGTGTACTTACCCATGGTGCACACTGATGGCTCCAGTACAGATCATTGTTGTATTTGAAGTATGGTGCTGCATCTGTATAAGCTAAACATATATCTATAGCTATCTGTGTGGTGTGTGTGTGTGTGTGTGTGTGTGTGTGTGTGTGTGTGTGTGTGTGTGTGTGTGTGTGTGTATGTATATATATATATATATATATATATATATATATATATATATATATATATATATATATATATATATATATATATATATATATATATATATATATATATATATATATATATATATATATATTTAAACATATGTATATAAATATATATATATATATATATGTATATATTTATACATATATATATTTATACATATATATATATATATATATGTATATATATATATATATATATATATATATATATATATATATATATATATATATATATTAATCCTCTCCAGGAGTGTGCATTTTCACAATCACATACGTTGTGTTTCAGTCATGTAAAAATATATGAAGAGGATCACCAAAGGAACACTGCAGCACTAAATCCAGAAAATTTATTGAAAAAAGTTAAGCGCTTTCATCAAAATCACAAGACTTCATCAGAACCATATTATGCCATATTTAAATACCCTAACCCTTACAGCCATTGGTTGACAAAGCAAACATCATTTCCTGTAAAATAATTAAGCAGTTTAAAAAGACAGTAACACATAATCACAGTAACTGCCCACTACAACACACCAATTGCCACCTACCAACCACATAGACATTAATGTATTGTGTATTGAAGTAGGATTTAAAACACAGATCTTGAATAAAATCACATAAAAAGTTGATTTTAGTTTTAATACAGAACTAATGGATAACTTGTCATTGAGCCCAGGTGGTTGACATGCATTTAATTTAATCTGCCACTTGAGCTCTAAATATTCAAGGAAGTCATCATCAGGCCCCCCTCGTGGACCCAGGTCTACTTGTTCAAGTGCAAAAAATTTTAAATAATGTGTCTGATGTACCTTTATATGCTTAAATAAAGCATTGGTTTCTTTGTTTTTTAGTATATCATAGTTGTGTTGATATATTCTTTGTCTGAGGGCTCTGATTGTCTTCCCCACATAGTACCCCTTACATACCATACAGGTTGCAATATATACCACTCCCTTGGTGTAACAGTAACACTTCTTAATAGTAGTAATTTTACCATAGTTCCTGACTCTAATGGAATCAGTGTCCAATATATAGGGGCATTGTCCACACCTCCCACATTTAAAAGTTCCACCAAGGCCTGCCTTTAACTTTTTCCTCTCCACCAGACCTTTCAAGGAGGTGCCTTTTTTGTAAACCACAAGAGGTTTCCCCCCTATGGTAAAATTACTACTATTAAGAAGTGTTACTGTTACACCAAGGGAGTGGTATATATTGTAACCTGTATGGTACGTGAGATGTACTATGTGGGGAAGACAATCAGAGCCCTCAGACAAAGAATATATCAACACAACTATGATATACTAAAAAACAAAGAAAGCAATGCTTTATTTAAGCATATAAAGGTACATCCAACACATTATTTTAAATTTTTTGTACTTGAACAAGTAGACCTGGGTCCACGAGGGGGGCCCGATGATGACTTCCTTGAATATTTAGAGCTCAAGTGGCAGATTAAATTAAATGCATGTCAACCACCTGGGCTCAATGACAAGTTATCCATTAGTTCTGTATTAAAACTAAAATCAGCTTTTTTTTAAGTGATTTTATTCAAGATCTGTGTTTTAAATCATACTTCAATACACAATACATTAATGTCTATGTGGTTGGTAGGTGGCAATTGGTGTGTTGTAATGGGCAGTTACTGAGATTATGTGTTACTGTCTTTTTAAACTGCTTAATTATTTTACAGGAAATGATGTTTGCTTTGTCAACCAATGGCTGTAAGGGTTAGGCTATTTAAATATGGCATTTTCTGTTTTTGTTCTGATGAAGTCTTGTGATTTTGACGAAAGCACTTAACTTTTTTCAATAAATTTTCTGGATTTAGTGCTGCAGTGTTCCTTTGGTGATCCTCTTCATATATTTTTACTTGGTTTTGGTATTCGTTGTTTCTAAGTTTGTTTTAGTCATGGATGGAGGGGAGCAACCCAGTGGCACTGGCAGCATAGACTTGAACATTATTGCTCAAACGGTGGCAACACTTGCATCTACTGTTGCTGGGCTTTCTGCTAAGGTAGAGTCACTTCTGGGTCAATTAGCGGATCATCGTAGTCAGGGGCTCAATAATACTGGTATATCGAGTCCTGACATCTCAATGATTACTCCAGCACAAAGGAGCACTAATTCTAACAATCACTCTTATGAACGAGGTCTGGCAGGCAGCAGTAACATTAATGGGAGTGGACTAGCATCTAGCAACACGCTAGATGCACGTAATGACAACATGCCATCATTTTCGGTTGAGCAATGGCTCAGGAACGGAATTATCTTTGATGGACAGAATATGAATGCTACCAACCAACACAGCAGTCTCGAGCAACAATTTCAGGGTTTTAAGGAAGCCTTATTCAGGTACAAACATTTGCAATTGGAAAATGAATATCTGCATGAGAGCAGATTCCCAAGGGCCTATGGACATGGAAATATCCGACTGGGCTTATTAAGGACTCATAGTTACACCAGGACTTAAAGAACTTTTTCAGTAAGCAAGGTTGTGAGTTGTTAAACATTTTTATTACTGATAACAATAAGAAAATGGCTGTTATTTTAAAGGACATTAACAAACTTGATACTGAAATTAAGCGTGATTTATTATTTGAACACAGGTTGGTTGAATTTAACAATTTATTTAAAAGTGTTGATAACGACTTGGTGCAATTGCAAAAAAAGGAAAGAAAGAAAACTGTTCAGGGATAAAACTGATTATGATGAGAGGAGGGCATACCCTGACCCACCCCTGGGCCAACAAGCTAGGTGGGCTGAAAGATGTGAAGAGATTAATGTAATTAATGAAGATGATGATGTGGTAGATTCAGTGGATGACAATGCCCCTTTAGAACCACAGTCTCTGAGGAGATACCAGCCATTGATGAATCAGAGGGGGGGAGACAAGGGAACAGAGGGTATGGACAGGTGAACTATCAGAATCAATGGAGGAGGGGGAGACAACAACAACAGTATTGGAGGTGATGAATGATACCAATGAAAGGGATGGGATGTATGAATGTACCATTGTGAAGAATCTTGAGCATGATTTCAGCATTTACAATTATAATAGGATAGCTGTGAGTACTGATTTTGCAGAACTGTTCTCAAAAGGGATCAACTTTGTGCCAACAACTGGTAGTGACATTGTCAATACTATTTTGGAGTTTAAATTATTCACTAGGAAGTTGAATTTGGAACTCTTTTTTTTACAAGAGGGGGCTGGACAATGCATGTTGCAGGGAAATCTAGGCTGATTAAATAGACCAAGTACTTTCATTCCCCCTATGCACCCAACAGTACAAATGTATGAGACCCTTTGTGAAAATGAATTCAGAAAAGTGGTTGCCAAAGTGGTTGCCAAAAACAATAACAAAAACCTTCGTGACAATAATGGGACCAATAATTTAACTAGGCAAGAAACTACATTGCTCCGTAATATTTTGGAGAAGAATGAAATCAGGATTATGAAACCGGATAAGGGGGGGAGGTATTGTTATCATTGATGTGCGTGATTACAATAGTAAAATGACTGACTTATTGTATAGTGACACATACACAGAGGTTTCCAAAAATGAGTTGAATATATCCTACAGGCATACAGATTTAGACATTGAACAACTTTTACTCAATGAGCAAATTACTGTAGAAACTTCTAGATTCTTGGAAACTAAGCATCCTAGGATTCCTACCATTTTTGGAATCCCTAAAATACATGAGTATCTCTGACCCCCCCCCCCCCCATGACTGATTGTCGATGCAAACACTTCTAAAACCTTCAGTTTGGCTAAATATATTGACAACACTGTTAGGCACACCCTCAATACCAGAGACCTGGTGATCAAGGACTCCTGGGACTTTCTGTCTAAAGTCAAGATCAGTATGTACCACGAGGACTTGATCTTGGTCACCATTGGCATCTGTGACCTCTTCTCAGTAATACCCCATGATGTTGGACTGGAATGGTTCTATGACTATTTATGCTTAAACAGTACATTGAACCATGACACTATCCTTACTATCAGGTCCTGTATGGAAATGGTTCTGGACAACAATTTTATCACTTTTGAGGGGCATTTATTCAAGCAGGTGCAGGGGGTGGTAATGAAGCATGTTGCACCGTCATTTGCTAACATTGTATTAGCACAGTGGGAAGACCTCTACGTAATGAACTCTTAATTCAAGGATGTGGGTACTATATGGACGGTACCTGGATGATATGGTCTTATTTTGGCATGGGAGCAAAGATGACCTGAATAGGTTCTTCGTTTACATCAACAACACCACCAACTTTTTGAAATTTACCATGACCAAGGACCAGAAAGATCACTTTAAGGGTAGGTTTACTTTGCACATTTATAGAAAACCTACCTATTCTAACTCTTTGTTGCATTTTGAGAGTTGCCACCCTCTGCATCAGAAAAAATCCCTTGTCAAGGGTCAATATGTGAGATTGGCCAGAATGATGTCTGACCAGGATGATTTTATTAAAGAATGTGATGTCCTAGTGGGTATGTTGCAGAAAAGAGGTTACCCCTTTAACTTTGTCAATGACATAGCTGAAGAAGTCAAATCAAAAAGAGCTGGGGGTATTTATTCTACACTCTTGGAGAAGCCTGAAGGTTTGAATAGAACCTCTGGTTTGGTAAAAACTGACAGTTTTACTAGGGCATATGTCCTGCCCTTCACCAGGGATTTTTTTAACATTAGAAGCATCGTTTATTTGGACCATTTTTTGTTTGAATGAGAAGATCAACAAAAGATTGGGGGGAAAACTTCTTGTGGTTTACAAAAAGGGCACCTCCTTGAAAGGCCTGGTGGAGAGGAAAAAGTTAAAGGCAGGCCTTGGTGGAACTTTTAAATGTGGGAGGTGTGGACAATGCCCCTATATATTGGACACTGATTCCATTAGAGTCAGGAACTATGGTAAAATTACTACTATTAAGAAGTGTTACTGTTACACCAAGGGAGTGGTATATATTGCAACCTGTATGGTATGTGAGGGGTACTATGTGGGGAAGACAATCAGAGCCCTCAGACAAAGAATATATCAACACAACTATGATATACTAAAAAACAAAGAAACCAAGCATATAAAGGTACATCAGACACATTATTTTAAATTTTTTGCACTTGAACAAGTAGACCTGGGTCCACGAGGGGGGCCTGATGATGACTTCCTTGAATATTTAGAGCTCAAGTGGCAGATTAAATTAAATGCATGTCAACCACCTGGGCTCAATGACAAGTTATCCATTAGTTCTGTATTAAAACTAAAATCAACTTTTTATGTGATTTTATTCAAGATTTGTGTTTTAAATCATACTTCAATACACAATACATTAATGTCTATGTGGTTGGTAGGTGGCAATTGGTATGTTGTAGTGGGCAGTTGCTGTGATTATGTGTTACTTTCTTTTTAAACTGCTTAATTATTTTGCAGGAACTGATGTTTACTTTGTCAACCAATGGCTGTAAGGGTTAGGGTATTTAAATATGGCATTTTCTGTTTGTTCTTGTTCTGATAAAGTCTTGTGATTTTGATGAAAGCGCTTAACTTTTTTTCAATAAATTTTCTGGATTTAGTGCTGCAGTGATCTACTTCATATATTTTTTACTTGGTTTTGGTGTTCATTGTTTTTAAGTTTGTGTTTCAGTCATCTTGGATTCCCAGTATGAGAAAAGGGCACATGTCAGTTAATAGTAACCATATGTTTCGGGCAACACAGATTGCCAGTGCAGAGGCAAGTAGTACTGAGTCTCACCACAGTGGTAACAATGCATTCTTACCTTGTACCTATGTATAAAAACAGCAATGGCTTTAATTTCATAATTCTTATCACCAGACAGTTTTGGATCTTGGTCACTGACAGACAGTGTCAATGAAGTAGGACCTTATCCTTCAACAATACCACTGCATTTTCAGCTTAATCCACATTTCTATTTTCACATCTTTTAATGAAGAGCTGCTGTAAAGACAGTACCTATTGTTTGCTATTCTGATATACTGCCCACGCGCCTCTTTTTCCTTGCAATGCATTCCACAATTCTATCATTTCCCCACTAAAGTTAAGCATTTACTCCTGCACCTTTTTTCTTGCAATGTATTCCATGATTAAGCATCTTTCCACTGAAGTTAACTAAACTTTAGAAAATCAAACATCACCTAAAAGCACCAATATTAGTTCTAGAGCTGCAATATTTAATAAAATATATTCTTATTTTTATCATTAATTAAGTTCCTGGAATTTTTAATATCTTAACATTATGACATTTCAGTGCAATAACTATTTATGTTCTTTATATTTTCTTTATATTAAATAACATTTGTGCCTCTGGAGTGAAATCATTTCTGAAAATGCATGAGTCACAATAAAATTAAACCTGAAATGGAAACATAGTTGGCTTTCTCTCTTTTATTTTATACTCTTTATAATGCTCATTTTAATAAGTAATCATATGGAATATCACACAGCTATTCACAGAGTTGAATTTTTAAGCACAAACTAGGGTAACACATATTTTTCAAAGTCTGCCATTGTTGGCACTCTTAAAATGGCCACCTGATAAATGTCTAACTCTTACACATCAGAAATAATCCCGTCAGCCCGTGCACAAACAATATTCTTTTAAGAGCACGCTAATAACAATTATGTCTTAATATATCTTTTTTCTTTCTATCATTTGACTGGAACATTATTATTTTACTTGCATTCTTTAATATAGGCTTCTGTTCAACTCCCAAAGATTGTACTTGGGATACCTAGAACATCAAAACTGAAAGTGTGAGCAACATGCAACATATGCTGAGTTCAGGTTTTTGATACCTCGGAGTATTCACCCTACTTTCAGTAATGGTGTTCAAAGAGTTAATATAAATGAGAAAGCTACATCTTAACAAAGAATTTCATAATTTGCTGCATTTGTTTGACATTTAAGCTTAATTTTCATAGTTGTAGACATCACTTAAAAGCTTGCACTTCTGCTTGTCAGTTATGTTATACATTTGCACAAAGGCTAATTCAACATTTCAAATGAGTAAATCAAGTTTACATGAACCTTCCACAGGTGCTGGGTATGTCGTCCTATCATCCTGAATGATGTAGTTTGAGCTCATATCATTGATCGTGTTTATTAGTGATCATTACAAGCACACGGCACATAAATAACTATAAACTCAAACAATATAACACAACTGATAGAAACCACAATAAAACCTAAAACAATATGAACTAGATTTGCAAAGAACAGTTTTCAATAAGAAAAAATAAACTGGAAATAACAAATGTATAAATGACACAGCAATAAAACAAACCAGGTCTAAAAAAATGATATCCCAATGCTCCTAAGCCTTTACTGAAGCAAACTTGCACAAACTGAACTCTTAAGTCATTAAAAGTCTTCAGTAATGGCAGACCACTGAAGATAGGCTGAACAAACCAGTAACCACAAAATGCAAAGATATTTCTGAGTACAATAAGCAATAAGACTGGCCTCCGCAAAACTGCATTCAGCAGATATTAAGATATTGCACCTGCTGCAAAATGCAGTCCAGAAATACTGCAACCCTAGTGTCCAGAAGTCAAATTGCATCAGGATTCCAAGGCTAAAATGGATCTGCAAACCAAACAAAACATGTCGTCTCCTCTCCTACATGCTACAGTAAGTACTATCATCCTTCCTTGCAACTTCACCAAAATCCATTCTGATTAACTGCACAGATTGTAAAATGCCTATCTCTCAGACCCAGTCCTTCCTTCTGCTTCAACCTAAACTCATCCCAGCATTAACATCACAGACAAAGCACTCAGGTTACTGTCTAGCAGCAAGCAATATCCAAATGCAAAGAGAAATGCCCAAGCAAATACTTAGCAAGGTAAACTAAGCCAATGTTTTAGAGCTTTGTGGTTTGTTTGGCAGCCAGTACCCACCATCTTGATAGGTTGACTATGTACTTATAAAATCAAATCTAGAAAGCTAGTTCTAATAGACAGAAAAAAAAGAGGCAAAGACTCTTCAGGCTAGCATTGGCAATTTTGCTTTAGTTGATTATGTGAACAGTCAATAGACAGATCAATAAATAAACATACTCTGTATTGTAATTTTGAGACCTGAAATTCTGAGTCTTGGAAAAAAATTAAAAAAAAAAAAAACTCAGCAAAACAACAGGAGAAACACAACAAATGTCAACAACGTTTGCGCTCCTATAAAGCTATTTTTACAGGGAGTAAAGCCCCCCTTAAACCCACACCTGCCACTTATGTATACCAGCTCTGAGATTGTCATACCTCAGAGAAAAATTAAATAACTCACGGTCATAGTAATTCCACGTCTGCAATTTCATACATTCGTCTTGCAACTCTCGGACCTTGCATTTTTAAGTCTCAAAACTTAAAACTATAAATAAATGCAGTAGTTGCCAGCAATGACATCTTAAGAGGAAAAATTAACAACAATATAACACACTTTCATGTCATGTTGCAGTTCTTCAAGTTTAAGTTAAAAATGCACACAAAAAGACAAGCTTAAAGAATTTCAACTAATAAGTAAGTCTGTAATGAAAATATCTCATGTATCACTCACAACCTCTGCAATAAGTTCCTTTCAATGTTTTTCTTTATTTCTGCTTAAAATTGATATTTTGATGATGTTATGGTTTTATGTCTTCTTATTGCTGCTTTCATGTTTGTTTGTGTCTTTCTGCTTTTCCCGGTTAGGGGTCGCCACAGCGGAACTCCGGTCCGCTAATGATTGGCAGTAGATTTTTACGTGCTGGCTTGCCAGGCCTAATGCACAACCTTCAATGAAGGAACGCCCATTCACCCATGTCACCACACAGAAGATGCTCTAACTGAGAATCGAACGGACAACGTCTAACTGTGAGGCGACAACGCTACCGCAGCACCATCACCGCAGTATATTGCTGCTTTCATGTAACCTTCATAATAAAATTGTCCTTAGTCCTCTTCTTTCTGACTTGACAACTGATTGATAAGCCCATCACTGGGTAACAATTTGACTAGGATACTATTCAAAGTATCATCTTCTTACTTCAAACTGATCATGTACATAGTGATGCAATTAGCACCCCTCCAACTGTACCCAGCAGGTTAATACTGTTCAGCATAGGAATGTAAAAGTGTGATCCACAAAACATTCCACTTCCCCTCTCCAATATTATTATAGATAGGTTATACAACTAAAGTTCAAGGCTGTAAAACTTGAAACTCATAGCTTTGAATAAAAAAGGCTTAAACAATCAATCCCAAATGTACAAATCTCAAGGTACCCTGAAAGTGCCTAAAAACAAATGACAAAATAAATACTTAGAAAATAAATGGAAATAAAATTAAACATATACACAGCTTCTTACCACCAATAAAAATATCCAGCAATCATCTGCCTGTCCAGCACTAAAAAACATCCTACACACCTATGTTCCCAGTTGGTCACTGTGATCCACTGTCCAAAAACTCCTGTCTGTCTACAAACCTATCAAATCTGCTGGGCATTGTCTGTGCAAAAATTGGAAAAGCGCTTGATGATAGAAGGATAAATGGATTGTCTGTACTTGTACAAAATTGATAAGGCCTGGAACCCCTTACCTGTATCCATCCATGATCCCAGTTATTCTCCTTAGGGATAATATATAATTGTTGACAATGGGATGGGTAATGTCTATCAATAACCAAATAAGATTAGTTAATTTGAGCACAAAAAGACTAATGGTTTAGGCTTAAAATGGCCCTCAAGGGCAGCTAACCTAGCACTTATAAACATAAGTAGAGTGATGTCAGTGTGAAGATCTCCACAAGAAATATACAAATGGGATTATATATTGCAAAAAATAAGTTATACATGTCCTGAAACTGGTGTTTTATTACATTTCTGTACCTAATACAGTGCTGGTTCAAGTGTCTATGTACACACTAGGGTCAGGTACTGAAGTAATGGCAATGTATTTATGTAACAACATCATGTTTGAGCCACTTTAAAATGTGTTCTCAGTGTACAAAGTATGTGTAATTTTGTGTCTGCAATATGTATTTATTCACTTTTGTCCTCTTAACAGTATATAGTTTAACTTTTGCATTTCATGCTTATTTTAGTGGTTCAAAACACCCATAGTTGAATAGTTCTAACATCAGTCATTCTGCTGAACTATGACATTCTTTATATTTAGAAAAGTACAAAAAGTACTTATCATTTGTGTTGTTAGTTAATCATAAATACTTTGAAGGTGAATAGATGTGATGCTGTTATAATTCTGCATTTCTTTATGTACAACGTAGTCTTCAGTTTAGTTAATTTCAAACATTTGTTGATTCATTTTAATTTTAGCTGATTTGGATTTTTTTTTCTTTTGGTATTATTAGGTAGGACATAGGTGGTCTTACATAGTTTTTATAAATGCGGTTGTGTGAAGAATCACCAGGAAATGACAGTAGCCTAAACAGCACCACTGCATAAAAGGATACCATCCTAACCTTGAACTAGATGCCCCAAACAGAATTGATGTCTTGGATGCTTGATTGTTCAGCCAGCCAGTTGAATGAGCAGAAGTCAGTGTAATGTTAGTCTTTGTGGGCATGTAAAGGAGCACATCCAGACTGATAGAGGGCCATAGGTAGTCCCTAAGGTGGCATAGACACCCATGTCATCACCCATGGGGAAGGGTTAGGGTCTTTATACAAACTATGCTCTAACTGCCAGGATGCCAGAAAAGTACCAAACTCTCTGATGTGGGCCTGGACCATGGTCTCTCCAACATGGCTCTCACCCCAAGAGATCTGAGTGAAGATCCCTCACTTCTAGGGAATGCATGGGCTTATATCCATTAGGGGATGGTTCAATGGTTGGCATTCAGTGGGAAAAATACCTAGAAAAAATTACTGTAGCTTTTTTATTTTCTCTTCACGAAATAATTTTTTTCCGAACATGTATAACTTGCTGTTTTTATACTGTTGCTAGCAGATAATATGTAGTCTAACATGTCTTTAACTTGATATATAATTCTCCTGCCATACCATATGATAATGAATGAACACTCACCAAGAGCCATCATCTGTAGAGATTAATATTTAGGCGTGTTACTTATGATTCATAAGGATCAGATTTTGACTTCTCTGTTTAGCCCAGATGTCTATTAAACTTTAATAGCCTTGCTTAAATGACTGGACATTGATTCAAATACAAGTCTAATGACCTACACCTTTGTTAGACAGGAGAGGAAAAGGCAGAAACATGAATTTATTTTACTGAGCAGTGAGAATAAAGGAACATAGCACATACTTTAAATGTAGATTAAGATAGAAAAGGACTTGCATGGCTGCATTCTGTATTTTACTGTGCTTGAACTACTGGCTACAGGTTTTACCTGGGATAACAGCATATGCTTGAGAAGAAACAGGAGACTCAGGGAATGTGTTGATTAGAGGAAAGAGGTATGCAAGAAAATGCCAAATGTATTTTTCAGGCTTTTTATATACGTTAAAACAGAGAATGTCAAATCAAACCTTTTCCTTTGGGGGGAGGTGGGGTTGTTCCATCTGCTTTACTGTAATACCTTCTTTGAGTACACTAAACATAAAACTACATATTTGATTGTAGTGACTGAATTATCCACAGTTCAGTGTTGCCTACTGCATTCAATTCAAACCGATCCTTCGGTGATTACTGGTCAAGTAACCTCTTCAGAAAAGTGCTGTTCTAACAAATAAATATGCTATTTACTGAAAAAAGTGTTAGTGTATATCTTAAAAGTATTCAGAATGCAACAGAAGCAATATCATTCAGAAATGTTAAATATGTGCATTGACAGGGTTATTCCAGATTGTTGAATATATACATCCATCAGCAATATGCACATCTGGTCTTTGAAATGTTATGGAAAAGTTTCCCTCTCCTTAAAGGAGAGATGTGATGACCAGTTGGTCTATATTACATTGCTAAAAAAACTGTACAGCGAATACCACATTGTCAAAATGTATTCAGCTAAATTTACTTTCGTAATTCGCTGAATACTTAAAGGGCAAAAACATAATTGGCCAGCTACACAATTCTGCCCTTTTCGCCACTGTAGTGTGATCTCAGAGTTGGTATATTTAGTTGGGGGGGGGGGTGCAGCCCCCACATCGGAGGGTGTTGAGGGTGCAGCCCCCTATCCTATGGGTGGGTTTGGTTTAGATACATTAAGTTCCATTGGGTTGCAGGGCAAGTATTTGTTTGCCCTTTAAATATTCAGCAAATCACAGAAGTGAATTTTGCTGAATAAATGTGGATGAAGTGGTGTTCGCTGTAAAGGTTTTAGGGCATTGTAATATAGACCCAAGATAAGCACCATAGAGCTGCTGGAGTCTGCATATACTGTCAGTATGTATTATAGCCATTGCTACCGATAATTATGTGCAGTTTCTAGCTGGATTTACATGCTGGTTGAGCTTCAGGACATGAGTATGATATACTTTTGTTGTGTGCATATGCAGGGCTTTTTGCATTTGTAGACAACCATGTGCAACTTGTGCCATCAACACAATCTGTAGCCTCCCAACACTTCAATGCATAGTATAGAAAGGCCACTGTGCATGCTGGATGTCATCTGGCCCAATTTTGTCATTTCGATGCTGTCAGATTAATAAAGAGTGTGAGCACATCCAGACTGCCTTCTGAGGATTTGTATTTTACAATCAAGTTTGAAATACTTTCCTACAAATACTGAATCCAATATCACATGATATCAAAGCCAAACATAGCACTGACTAAAAAGACTGACTTATACTGAGATTCCATAGGTTCATAGATCAGTAGAAAGCTATTGATCCAGCACACGATTTGTAGCCTAGCCAAGAGATCCTAAATCATGATTACCAATCAATGTGAATAATGTATACCTAGTTTCAACCCCTTTCAGTGAGGGCTTCATGAGTTTTATCTGGGGTTTGTTTAAATTTCCCATCCATTCATCTATGTTGTGCTTAAAGGGGGTCAAGGATCTACTTTGCTTTACATCCAAGCGGAGTCTATTCCATAGAGGAGGGATTCTCTGGGAGAAAGATATCTGTCTCACCAGAAGGTCCTACATATGTCACAGTAGAAGTTTAAATCTCTTAAATGAGTGTTTAAGGTGTTAATTTGTTTTGTGGATGTGTACAACTTTACAAAGGACTGGGTCCTTTGAGGTGGTTTAGGCTAGACAGTAACCACTAAGGTTCCTATACATAGCACAAGCAGAAAGCTTTAATTCCATGTGAAAAGGGATGATGATCAAATGGGGAAACTCAAGAAATAAGGAGAGACTGGGATTTTGGATGCAGACCTTTAATAAGAAAAAACAATAATCATACAGAACATTATATTCATAAAGTAGCAGAAAGTATTCTAAAAACTAAGCCAATATGGGAATGGAGAAAGGATATTCTGCGAATAGGAAAGACTGCAATTAGGGGTACAGAGAAGAGGTAAAAGGGAGCTGGAATGTATGGAGAAAACTGGCAAAGGAACCAAAGTATTGGGAGTAGATAGAGAGGGAAAGGTAACAGAATGGGAAGAGGTCAAGAATTCATTTGGACTGCAGGCTAGAGATTGTCTGCCTTATCAAATATTGTTATCAGAGTATAAGCACAGAGAAAGGAATTGGGGCATATTAAGCTAAAGACCAGCACTGGTAGAGTTTTTAGTAGAATCTAGAACAGGGGCTATTGTTTAGAAAGGGATAAGTAGGGGGACATATAAAATATTGCATGGTAACTATAGGAATTGATCAGAGGAGAATATAAATGACTGGGAAGAGAGAGGGAGAGACTGGTTAAGCAATTCACAAAGAAACGATGAGAGAATATATGTATGGTTCCCAAATGTGCAATATCTAGATGATTTAGGATCTTTCCTTGGAAGTGTTTGCATAGGTATTTTTATACCCAAAGCAGATGCCAAAGAATTTTCATCACGTAGATTGCAAATGTTGGAGGTGTGATGGGGAGAAAGAGGTAACTAGGAACATATTTTTGGGAATGTAATGAGTTTGCAGACTTTAAAAAGTCCCTGCAGACTAATCTGTCAGAAATACTGCGCAAGCAAATTGGTGTAACTAAGGAAATTATTTTGTGAGCTGTGATACAGAACCAGAATATCCTAGGCAAATTAAGGCTTTGCTGAGTTTAATTTAATGCACACATGCGTGCACACACACACACACACACACACACACACACACACACACACACACACACACACACACACACACACACACGCACACTCACACGCACACACACACACACACACACACACACACACACACACACACACACACTCTCTCTTTCTCATTCAAAAAACAACTATATCTGCATTTTATAAACAGTTTAAGCTTTATACCAAGATGAACTTTCAACATCTTTCATACATGTCTTCAGTATGCTAGTCACAGCTTCAAAAAGTCTTATGGAAAAGACACATGGCTGCAAGTAACAGATATGCTGTAATAAAGTACAATGTATCGATAAATCAGATTTTTATTTCATATTCTCTTAAAATACGTTATTAAATATTAATGTAAGAATTACTCTCAGTTAGGAGACACAAATTCTGTTACCTTTGTATCATTAAGAACATGCTCACTTTTTCTATGGCGGTGCCCTTTAATTGAAATGACTAGGATTTCATATAAATTAAAAATAAGAGAAAGTTTAGAGAGATAGTAACAGAAACCCACTCCCTGAGCATTCAGAATGGTGAAAAACGCAATTGTGTCACAGACTAACTCCAGATTTCTACCCACTGTACAGGCTCACTATTTTAAATGGTTCATTTGCATGTTATGTCATACCTTCATTGTGAAATAGATATATTTTTTTAAGCTGGGAGACCTTGTGGTAGCAAAAAGCTGGCAAATAGAAGCTGATGTCATAAGCAAGTTGGTTTCTCAGTGGGCTGTTCTCTGTGCTAGCATGTACTTTGCCATTGCTCTGTCTGTCCTTCAACTTCATTTTTGATCAATTAAACTAATACAATGTTTCCTATTAAGGATTCAGCCAGGCTGCTCTAAAGAAAAGTGGTAAAATATGAGGATAACATTAAATATGTGAAACATAGGCATATGTGTCCTCAGCACAGCATGCTGTCTCTTTTTCTTGAAAATAAAATGAATATATGTGCCGTTGCAAATCTGGAATGATCGCACACAAGTTTTGGACTAGATATGAGATAATTTCCTGCACACATACACATACATACACAGAAAAATACATGCACACACACATACAGAAATAGACACACACACACACACACACACACACACACACACACACACACACACACACACACACACACAATGAGCCTCAAAAATGCAACAATACAAGAGCGCTTCTAATGAGGGACACTTTTGTAATATTATTCACTTGAGAAAATGACTGAATAAGTCAGTGTGAATTATTATACATTTTCTAAAATAAAATAATGCTTCTCTGTGGGTCTGTCATGCTCTAGCAAAACAGAGGAAAAAACGCAGAGGTTCTCCTTGGCAAGGGAAACACCCACAAAGACGTGACAGAACCAAAGAGGGAATAAAAAAGCTCCAACTCCTCTGTGGTTCTGTCATGTTCCTTGTGAGACAGCAGAAAAAATGCCAGCATATCTTCAGTGTTTTTTCCACCGTCTAGCTAATTGCCTTCTTACTAAGTTTATCGAGGAATGTGAACCACAGAGGGACACATATTTTACTTAAAAACTAAAAAAGAATAAAATAAAAACATAAAAAAGATTTTTAATAAAAGAATATTTTTATTCAGTCACTCTAAATAGTAAAAAATATGTTTTTCTAAAATCAGCTTATATGTGTTTCTTTTGCAAACTTTTTACACTTCTTCCTTATTTTTTACTTTTTAGAGTGACTGAATAAAAAGCATGCCTTATTACATTTTTTTTTAGATTTTTATTCTCAATGATGTATATCTAGATGAAAGAGGATTAAGTGATACCAAAAAATGTTAACTGCTTAGTTGCTTACTCAAACAAAACACAATTCAAATAAAGTCTCTCTTTCTTTCTGTCTCTCTCCTTCCAAATGTGAATGTAGTTATGTATATACATTGTTTATGGTTTCTTCACAGGAAATTCAGCAGTGTTATACATTGTAAAAACTGTTGTACAGAGAAGTCAGGCATATATAGTAAAAGTCTCTCAATTAAGCTTGATATTAGAGCAAAATTTAATATTATAACTGAGAGTATATTCAAGGAACTAGAACCGAAGGGTACTTTATCAGAATGAAAAGCTTATTGTTTATAAACGCTAACTGTGCAATTTATTGCATCAAGTCTTGCCAATTCAACAACCAAATATATTAGGCAGATGACTTACAAATTACTCTGCACCATCAAGTGAATTTACAGTGTGTAAGTGCAGTCATAGAGCAATTGAGGTCACTATTCCATCAGTCAAGACAGCCAGTCGCAGTCTGGGATTCACTTGGCCATAATGAAGACAATTTGCAAAATTGCAAAGGTCCTAGATCACAGACGTATAAGGCAAATTATTTGCATAGCTGGGCAGTACAATCTATGACACCAAACAAACCAAACAAAACAAAGGACAGTGATGCTAGAAAACATAATGCAAACAAAAATATTAACTCAAATGTTCATTTAATCTTTTTGGCCAATATACTGGCTTGCATATAGATGCATATCAGGACAATGGAATATCAATGTGAATCTGGAAGTCACTTTGATTATTCATGCACCACAAAGAATGCTGGTAGCATTAAGATAAAGATTTGTAAAAAGACTGGAATTGATGCTAGAAATAGGTACCATTTCCAATTAAACTGGGGCTACTCCATGGGTCAACAGCATGGTAGCTGTAGTCAAACCAGAAACAAATCTGAATATCTATTTACTCGTAGGACTAAAATAGTGCAATCTTGAAGGAAACTACCCTTTAAGATGGTTGAAAAAGTCATTTTCACAATGGCCAGTGTCAAGTATTTTCCATTGATATATTAAAAAAACAGGTTTACAGACTGCTCAAAACTCTGTACCTTCAATACTCCACTGGAGAAGCACAGATTTCTTCACATGCCATTTATAATTTTGTCAATAAGAGAAGTGCTGCAAAGGATTATATCATAGACAGTAGAAGGTTTAGGGGATGTTATAAATGTTACTGATGATATCTTGGTGTGGGGTGAATCCAGACAGCAGTATGAAATGAGACTAAAATGCCTGATAAACCAAATAAGACTCAGCGACTTAAAATTAAACTGAGTCAGACATTAACTGCATTTAAAAAAATCAGATATAACTCATTGTAAGTATTCAAGGTTTTCAGCTTGGTCCTGAAAAAGTAAAATCAGTTGTGCAGTTGTCTCATAAGCATTCAATACTTACATTCCTGAATATGGTGCAATGTCTCTCTAAGTTCTTTCCAAGTGTATCTAAAGTGTCCTTGCCATTAATGATGCTTACTCAAAAAGGTCATACTGTGGTAATGGAAATAACATCAGGAAAAGAAGTATTTTGTTTAAAAAAAAAAAAAAAAAACATAACTCCCCACTGTTACAATACTATGATGTGATTGAGCCATTTCTACTGTAGGTTGTTGATGCTAGTCAACCTGTTCTAGGGCAATGCATTTGCAAGAGCAAGAGAGATATCCTGTTGTTTACATCTCATATTCAATACATTCATACTAAAACAAAGATGCTGGTTATAGTTTATGACTACATTTATGGCAAACAATCCTGCATTTAATATAACCAGACACCACTGAAAAGATATTTTGCAAACAATTAAATAAAGCACTCCTATGTTTGCAGAGAATGTTGCCGTAATTCCAGTGATTTGATTTGATGTGATAACTGTATGTAAAACTGGTAAGGAGATGAGTATACTGATGTCCATTTGAGGGCATAACTCAAAGAATATAAGGAAAAGCTCTTGGACCGTGACTTGGAAGTAATGTCAGTCGTGATGTATTTCACAGTGTCAGATGACAGGTTACAATAATTTATGTATAATACTGAACAAGACATTGAATTGTAAATGTTCAAAAATCCAGGAATAGTCCACAAGGAGGGACTGGGGCTCTGAAGTTTTTTTATGCATGAAAGTAGATGTTTCTCCTTGCAAAAGTCTATTGCACAGCCTTCACTTGAAGGTCTGTGTGACATGCACACAGCAACATTATGGACTTAGAGAAATAAAATATACATGAATCTCTGCAGATGAATGTACCATTCTTGGTGTTTGCCCAACACCAGTATGGAGCAAATGTGCTTTATGACTCTCAACCCTGGGGAAACAAGTATGCCTGTTGAACATATGACAGAAACGCCTGTTGTTCAAAATACAGAAAGAGAGAAACAATTAAGACACAAATTAATAAATTGCTCAAAATGTTTGCAAGTATAGCAGCTTAAGTAACAATCTGAAAAACAAGTTAAGTGCTACTGTGCTGCAGATAATATACAGTATCAAAGAGCTAGTGCAGTGATGAATACCTGTCTGACATTGCAATAGGCATAAAAACAGTTCTACGTGTTTACTATGTATGAATCTGTGCCAGTCTGCACCTAGAGGTTGATGCTATTTTAAGAAACATTAAGTTTTTTGATGGTTTGGACTAGCTATCAGGGAAATATCAAATTAATATCTCTCCAGAAACTATTCATGTAAAACATGCAGATCTATAGCTTGCTATTCTGGTGCCTTGTATCATCCTTTGATCCAGCATCCCCTCAAATTTAAGTTGAGGAGAAAAGAAAAAAAGTCATCATACTGGAGGACCAAAAAAATGTCCTCTACAAAATGAAATGCTCTTTCTAATTTTAAACTGTAGCAAATCACTTACTATATTTGCAGCAAGCAGCTTGCTACAAATTATACCACAAATTAAGCTCTCACTGACTGAAAAAGCAATATTGGCATTCTTTTCTGTACCAGCAAAGTTTCAGATCAGATAGATCAGCATCTGCCAGTCATGTTCCCTAACACATTGCATTTGTGGTGGCTTTCCCCTTTGCCCCACCCTAGCTGCATCTCTGAATACATGATCCTAGAAGGTCATACATTGCATGTTTAAAAAGACTGCAGAATAGTTTGAAAGAACAGTATAACTTGGCATGACTGTCAATTAAGTTGAACCAATTAAATGGCAGAATAGCCTGATGTCTATTGAGAATCAAATATATTAAGAATATATCTTGATCCACAAGCTAAAAATAGATAGGGCAGAAGGGAACACCACTCAATTCACACACTATTGAAGATGTACTTTCTGGTATGCCTAATGCTAAATAATGTTAAGCACAGAGTATAAACCAAATTAAGTCTGAGAAAGCCAGTTCAAAGCCCTATAATTTTAAAAACATCTTTATTGAATTGAATATCCATCCTGAAACCCTTTCTTTATCAAATTCATATGCTTAGTTCTTTCCAAATGTGTGTCTTCTATAGCATTGCTATTTACACTCTCCACTTCTTCTTATAATTAAATAGTCTCTCCTTTTTATCTATAATTGTGAGACCATTCACATTCCAAGATAACATGGAATATGTCGCCATTATGATAAGAAGTCATTCCACCTGTTATATATGACAGCTATTTAAATGTCTATTTCCAGCTTTTGTGATACATTTACCCACAATTATTTGGCAGGTTGATCCTTTCTACAGTCTTTTCTTACCATCTCCATTTAAACCTATGTTACACATTCCACAATACTTTTTGTTTTAATAAAACCCTCCAAAAACACCCCAAAACACCTCCATAACTTAATTTAAAGCAAACACACAAAACTATGTACATCTTCAAATAATGAAGTGTAACCCTACTAATAAGAACAATTGTCCCAAAGAGACAGCTACAAACACATGCGTTATTTAACCTAAACCTGACATTATCCATGCTAAGTCACATGTTACTGCCTGTGTTCCTACTTACAATAATTGGTGTTTTATCTTTATTTCCCTCCCAGATGTGAAAAACAACTTGCAAGCTTTCAGAAAACATTAGCTTTTAGCCTTAAAGAAATTGGTGTTTTGGCTTTTTTTATTGCCCTATAATTAGTTTGTCTCCAAAATGTAGGTCTCAGCTGCATGCTTCAAAACACAAACTGAAACATTTATTGCTAAAGAAAAACTTTTCATTATATTCAGTATTTTCTTATTTTCTTGTTTCCACTTAAAACTTAAGTTGTGAGTCTTACTCTAGACACTCATCTATGCAAAATGTATTTATTTATTTATGTTATTTATTTTACATTTGTTGACTGGGATAGTCCGACTGGATGCATGTCCATTTTTAGCGGAGGCCCGGAGAGAAAAGCTCCAATGTAAACAGAAACAATAAAACATGTTACAAATATAATTTTGACAAAGAGTACATAAGCAAACAAGCATAAACATGTTAGAGTTAGTCCCTGGTGAAAGTCAGGGGTAAATTAAACAGTAAGCTGATTTATAGATTTTACACATTCTAGAAGAGAGTTAGCCAGGCTTGATACGATGACATAGCCAGTTTAGTGCCAGATGTTGTTTGAGTCTAGTTTTAAATTGACCTAGGGAGGAGAGTAAAGTAATGTCAACTGGAAGTGAGTTCCAGGATTTGCCTACAGAGTTTGTAGACAAAGATTCACCAGCTGCATTGTTAATTTTGCTTGTCAGAATTAGTAGTCTGTTAGAGGATTTAAGCAGTCATGGATTGTTATAGCGGGTTATAAGATTTTTAAGTGCAGGAGTATTATCTGGATTATAAATTATTTTATAAGCCATGATCGGTTGGTCATACTGGATTAGACAGGGTAGTTCAAGTCACCCAAGCTGTTTAAGATTGATGCAATGATGTGTCCTAAAAGGCAGCCCAGTGGCAAACCTGGCAATGTGGTTATAGCAGGTTGAGAGTTTAAGTACAGTCTTGTTTAGATTAGAAAGTAGAGGGGATGCATACAGAAGTGTTGAAAGAAGGTGAGAGCAAGCTATGGCAATTTAGGCTGGAGGGGTTAAGAAGGCTTTTCTTCTATAAAGTGACCCTATTTTTTTATTGATGGTTTTGATCAATTGGTTTACATGTAGGTTGAATTTTGAGTGTTATCTATAATGACATCTAATAGTTTTGTAGAGGGGTCTAGGGATATTATTGTGCCATCATTTGCAATTATGGTAAACGTAAAAACAGGAGACCTTTGTGTTGGTGAGAATAACAGAATTTTAGTTTTTTTGGGATTTAGTATCAAATGACATTCAGAAAACCAGTTTTCTATAGTGGTAAAGGTGGACTGGCTAGCAGACCATAAGTCCATTGGAGATGTGGCCAAGCAGATCATGGTGGAGTCGTCAGTGCATTAGATACAGCTGACATTTTGGGTGACAGTATACAGGTCATTAATGACGATGGAAAACAGCAAGGGCCCTAGTATAGAGCCTTGTGGTACTCCAAGGGTGTTAGGTAGTAGGTTAGAGAGTTTGTTCTGCCAAAGAACAGACTGCTGTCTCCCATTCAGGTAGGATTTAAACCATTGAAGGGCTTTAGTATCTAGCCAGAATGTATGCAGGGTGTGTATTAAAAGTTGATGGTCAACCATATCGAATGCCTTGGAAAGATCCAAGAAGAGGGTGGAGGATATGTGACTATTGTTGCAATTATGGTTTGTGATGTTGGTAAAAGCTAGTAGGGCTGAAGTAATGCTGTGGTGTGGACAGAAGCTGTGTTAGGCATCTGCCATGAGGTGATTCTAGATTAGGTGGTACATGAGTCGTCTGTGAATACATTTTTCCATAATCTTTGCAAGTGGAGAGAGTATGGCTATTGGTCTATAACTGGAGAATTCAGTAGAGCTGCCTCCTTTATGAAGTGGGATTATGTAGGATAATTTCCAGATGGTGGGAATACCAGCTTCTGCTATGGTTCGATTAATTAGTATTGATACTGGGTAGGCAATAGCATCAGCTGATTTTTGAAGGTACTCGGTGGGGAGTTGATCAGCGGAGAGTGTGGTGAGTTTTAATTTTTTGATCAAGGTATGGATAAGTGATGTGGCCACTGGTTGGAACCTGAATGTGAGTAGGTTTCTAGGGGTGGTACTTTCAGGGCCAGGGGAGCCAGGAGGTAATTGGCTAGCTAGGGCTTGAATTGTCTCCATAAAGAATAGGTTAAAACTATCTGAAACATCTTCTGGGGGGTTATCAATAGTAGCAGCAGGGATGGGGATAGAAGTTTGTCCAGGATGAAGTAGATTATTCAAACCTGCCCAAAACTTCTGAGGGTTGTTTTGATTTACTGTCTGTAAGTTGCAGTAGTATTGTTTTTTGTCTTGTAAAATTGATTTTTTTAGTTTCATTCCTAGATTGCCTGTATTTAATTTGATCTTGGGGGGTCTTTAGTAGAATGCCATAAAGCCCACAATTTGTTTCTATGAGCAATTTTGAGTCTAGACTCTTTAGAAAGCCATGGTGTCATTTTTGCTTTTGTTCTCTTTGAATGAGCAGGTGCATGCAGATCTAGGATCTCAAGAAATTTGTTATTAAAGTATACAACTGCCTCCTCTTAGGGGAGGTGTTTTAGAATAGACCAGTTACATGAGTTAAGTTCCTGTTGGAATTTGACAGTGTCAAAGTCTTTTTTATTTCTAACTTTTCTGAGTAAGGGTTGTTGGTGATTAATGGCTTTGTGCTTAATTATATAAGTGAGAAGGTGATTGCTTAGGTTGTCGGGGAGGGTACCAGCGTTGTACAGTTGGGGGTAACTATTTATGAGTGCCCGGTTGAGTATGCTTTCTTTTTGGTTGGGTTTACCTAACCTGGTAGGGGTGGATATGATTTGTGTAAAAGCATGCAGGTTAATATGGGTAGATGGGGATTCTGAGGAACAGGTTCCCCAGTCTATGTTAAAATCTACAAGTAGTAAGGTTCGTTGGAGGTAATGGCATGATAGCCAATGCAGAGTGTCTTCAAGTGTAGTAATATTGTTACTTGGGGGTATATGCATGCAGATATTAATGAATTTACTTTTGTTTAGTTGCAATCTAGTTACAAGAATTTCAGAATTATTAATCTGAGGTGATTGTGTTACATCTATGGTCACATTCAACTCAGATCTGTAGAGTATAGCTACCCCACCCCCCCTTCCGGGAAACACGATCCAGCCTGTGTATGTTATACTCAGGTGGTAGCACTTCATTGTCTGTAGGGTTAGGTTTGAACCAGATTTCAGATAGACAGAAAATCTCAGGGGAGTGGACATCCAGGCGTGCATGCAGTTCATATACCTTGTTATTAATGCTTCTAATATTGAGATGGCAGGCTAGGAGAGAGTTAGTTGATCTACTGATTGTAGGTTTGTAGCTTAGGTTACAAGTAGAGGGGGTGTATACATCAGAAGTGGATGGGACAGGGTTGGGGTGAATATCACCACCAAGTATTAGGCTAGGTCTGTACTTGCTGATAAGCTTCAGGATTTTATTTATAAGTTTGTAGTAGTGTCTGGATCTAGGGTTAATGTACCAGGGATGGTGTGTTGATAGCGTGAACAAGACATTGAGCAGGACCTGGTGTTATAAGTATGGTTGAAGGTGGGATGATTTACAGCTGGGGTGACAGTATGGCACTTTGGGACTTTAATTCCCATAAGAAACAGGTTTTCATACATGATAAGGTGGTATGGGACCAGCAGGAGGCGTAGTAGAGGGGAGTAAATCATTGTTAGGGATACAGCTAGTGTGTTAAGGAATTGTTTTTCCTGGTGATACAACACCAGAAGAAAGGGTGGAGGTAACTGTTCTGGAAGGGGGTCAGAGAATGCTAGATAAAAACTGAGAGGTGCAAGTAAAATGTAAATAGAGGAATGGGGGTGTGGTGAAATAACACAGATGAAAGCTGATAGGATCTAGTAAGCGGGGAAGTGGCTATTTTACTATAAATGTAGACGTAATGGGGTGGGTGGGAATAGGGGGCAGGGAAGGGAGCAAAGTGACCCCGAGTGAAGCGAGGGCAAACAGAGTGGGGCTATTGCAGTTAACAAGGTTTTCTAGGGCTTCCTAGAGCTGTAAGGTAAGTATTTTAGCTCTTAAATTATACCTGCTTTTAGCATTTACTTTTGCCAGCTATAGATTTGCTATTTTTTAATACAATTTTTAGTAAATGTCCTACAAGTAATGCAATTCTAGGGTTATTTTAAGGTTAGAAATAGAATAGTTGGAGGGGGCAGGGATAAACTACACTTTAGTTAGTGTTGGGAGTTTGCCAATTTGTAATGGGGACAAACTTATAGGTGCTTTAGACCCCAATCAGCAGCTTACAGTTTAAAATGGTGAACAGTAATAAGTTTCCACCTTTGCACTTTGTAGTGGGCTGACTTCAGAATACTGTATTCAGAAGAGTAGCTTCCTTCTTGGGCATAGAGCACTGTTTTGGGAGTTCATATCAGGGAGAAAAAATATATCAGTGCTACATATATTATGATCTGCATACTTTTTCCACCGCATGCCCCAGCTCAACAACCCAAGAGTACAGTCTATTAACTTAAACATGCTTTTGTATAGCCTTTGTTTCCTTTTTTTGCATTGTAATGCCTACATTTCTTAATACTGAAAATGAAGACAAAAAGAAAAAAGGCATCTGCTTACTTTAATATCTTTAATCATATACAGCAATAACTAAAATGCTTTAGTATAAAACATGCAATTTATATCATGAAATGTTTTAAAGAAATATGAAGAACTGAAATTGGTTTGCTTACAGTTACCATTTTCCTTCTTGCCTTCCCCTTAGTGTCCTTTCAAACATTAATGATATGAAGACATGCACATCGCTTTCATTTCCCTGTGAGTTTAACAAAGTCAACAAATATCCATTGGTTCCACTTTTTCTTGTATAGCCATACTTCACAAGCAACAGATGCTGTATAGTCTCACATTTATTCACTAATTTCTGTGTTGCTAGTCTTCCTCCTGTTCATCTCCATCCCATCCCAGATCCATACTCCAGTTCAATTCCAAGGTTTTCCCAATTTTTATACTCAACTCATGTGCTTTTTTCTGTCGCTCAAACATTTTCCTTTGGAACATTAGAAAAGGTTTTGCTAACAAGGTCTCTCTGTGTACTTTACTATCAGAAGAATGAGAAGCAGTCTTTGCAGCAATTTAATAAGGTTCACATCATAGTCCTGTGTGACAGCCCTCTCATAATTGAGTTATCCATGATTATCAAAAGATAGCTAGATTCATCACAAACTCTCCATACAATACTCAGCACTGCTTGCCCCTTACATCCCTCCATTGGCGTGAGTTCCCCCACCTACTGCTGCTATCACAACTTCAAATGCTACACTTCATTCTTTATAAACCTTCATCTTGTCCTGCACTCTCTTCCCTCATCTCTATCTACACACCTCATAAGAGCAAAAATACAAGTACAGAGTGATGGATTTGAACATGGGAACCACCTGTGAACATCTGGTTCTTATTTTAAACATTTTGGATAACCCTTTGCTTAATACATCTACTCTTAATGATACTGATAATGATGTTAATGCTCCACTACTGCCAGAATTTACTCATTTTTACAAATAGCTTGAAAATAAATTGTATAAATACAAACGCTTGCAGTTGCAACATCTGCATCTTGAAGCTTCTTTACAGCATAAGGTAATCCCTAGGGGCTTATGAGTATTGAACATGCCCAGTTATGGTAATGAATACCCAGAATTGCTAAGACAATGTCAGGAACTTAATTTGCAATTCAGTGCACAGTATATAACTTTACTTATTAACTTTTTTCTACCTATGGAAAATGATTTAAAAAATTATATTCTTGTCTGCCAGAATGATATCCTTAAATGTTTCACATCAAATATTATTGCTGATAAATTAGATTTATTGCAAGATAATATCGTTTCTTATGAGAAATGCTTGCAGCTTACTAAAACCAAAAAGCTGCAAAGAGATTACAAAGATTTTAACTCCGCATGTCTTTTCTTGGCCAAGGGACATTGCTGATAGAACACCTGCAAGGAACGTAAATTTAGAGAGTAACCATCCAAATATGTCGAATCACAGCAGCAGCATGACGTCTATAACTACTCCTTCTGTACCTAAGGCAGCTTCTTCGCATCAACAGCAAACTGCTGCATTAATCGATAATAACCTAAACAAAAGTAACTAAGAGGTTTTAACATCTACAGCTTCAGTTAATCCTTTTTCTTTAAATAAAGACATTGTTTCCAGCGATGTTAACAATGTAAATATTCCTTCTACATCATACACATGTAGCTCTACTGAGAAGAACTTGTTTGGATCTATTAGAACCACTAACTCGAATAGCTCATCCTCGCTGATGGAAACTAATGGTTTTGAAGTTTTTTTACCAATAAACGACCCCCTACCGATCAAAGATTTCTCATGGAACAGGTCAAGGAAGGGGAGCCTTCAGCGGTTTGCATGTACGGACAGAAACAGACCAACAATAAAAAGGAGACACCAATAACTACAGGTTTGATATTTAATATTTCATCTATTAATTTAATTGAAGAACAAACCTTGTTATTAAATAAAGGTCTGTCTTTTATCCCTTCAAAGAAAGCAGACCGTGCTGAAATGTTTAAAGATCTAAGACTTTTAGGAAGAAATCTGACTTTAAAAACTATTTTTTCCTAATAGTAACAATAATCCTACAAGTCTGTATAAAAAAACTAGCACATATAGTCCAATCATAGATCCAGTTGTTCAATCATTTATTAATGTTTGTGAAACAGAATTTAGACAGCTTTTTAATGAAGGAACTAAATGTAAGTTTTACAATATGTCTAACAGTGATACCTTAGCTTTAAATGAATTAAGGAATATACAGTCAGTTGTTATCAAGCCAACTGATAAAGGTGGCGGGATTGTGGTCTTAGATAAAGATTTGTATATTAAACAACTGCTGCTTTTGTTAAATGACATGAATACCTATCAACGTATTTCAAAGCCTATTGCTACCAGTATTATGGAAAAAGTGTCTTTTTTGGTATTTGACCTTTTAATGACGGAGCTCATAGATGAAGACTTGTTTACATTTTTTAACGTGGCCCAACCATTAATTCCATTGATATATGGACTACCTGAAATACATAAAAATTGTAATACTCCACCTATGAGACCTATTGTAGCAGGCAATGATGGTGTACTGAGCCACTATCTAGCTTTTTAGAAAATAATTTGCACACTGTTTTAGATACCTATCATACTGTTTTGAAGGACTCTAAGTCATTTCTTGTGAGACTTTATGTTCGTCTGTCGACTATTGATAGTGACTACTTCTTTGTTACACTAGATGTTAAGTCTCTTTTTACATGTATCTCTAATGATACAGGTATCGATATGGTTAGAGAATTTTTAACTGTTAATAACTGCTTCTCAAATACTAAAGTCATGTTAATGTGTGCCCTTCTAGAAATTGTACTTGAAAATAACATTTTTGTTTTTGAAAATGATGTATATCTACAAAAGGTTGGTGTGGCAATGAGCACAGCTTGTGCCAATACCTACGCCAACCTTGTTCTAGCACATTGGGAGCATACACATATTTTTAGACCTATTAACAAATACTCTGATAATATCCTCTGGTATGTGCGCTTTGTGGATGATATTTTTTGTTATGGAAGGGAGATGTATTAGAGTTAGATTATTTTGTTACTTTTATGCATAACACTACACACTTTCTTAAATTTACATGCAATCACTCTGATCGTCAGATCAAATTCCTTGATGTACTACTCACTAAATCAGAATGTAATAATGTTTCCAATAGTATTTACAAGAAGCCCATAAAAAAAGAATACCATTCTCCATAAAAGGGGCATGCATCCCAAACACATTTCCAAAAATATGCTTAAAGGGCAAATTTTCAGGATATTACGGTTGCATAATGATGACACGGATGCTTACCAAGCTCTCATAGAATTGAAATCTAAATTTTTGGATAGAGGATACTTAGAAATTGAAATAGACAAAACAATCGAAGAAGCATGGACACATAGATCCACTAGATGCAAACTGTTCTTTAATATTGCTAGTGACAGACAGACTCTAGCTAAACCTTTAGTTCATTCCTTAGATAGATGTAGAGTGGCTTTACAATATTCTAGTGACATTGAAAGTTATCGCAACATTATTAAGAAACACTGGAATATTTTAAGTGGCATTTCTAATTCTATAAACATATTTGGCAGTACTCCATCATTTTCTTTTAGAAATAACAAATCACTTAAACAGCATCTTTGTCATAAACCCATACATTTTACAGGACCTAGTTCTAACAGGATAGGCACTTTCTCATGTAGAAATCATTCTGCTTGTAAATATATTTACAGTCATGCCTTTTATGCACATCCTACCTGCCATTTTAAAATTTCTTTACACCATTACGCTGACTGTAAAACTGAAAATGTTATTTATTTTGCTTTCTGCTAAGCATGCCATGCATATTATGTGGGGAAAACCAACAGGTCATTTAAAGATAGAATTTTAGATCATAACAGATATTAGAAATAAGAAAGCAACTAATACATTAGCTACTTATGTCATGCATACAGATTCCTCACGTTTTCAAGTTTTTAGTCTTACAAGTTATTGATAATATTATTAGAGGTGGTGACTTAAAAAATCGGACAGAAGCTGACGAACAAAAATGGATTCTCTTACTTAATGCAGAGAAACCTCCTCGTTTAAATAATGTATTCTTTAAAACCTTTTTTAAAAGCACGACCTTGTAAACATAAATATTAAATATGTATTATGTTTGCAAAATATTTTAGATATCTTATATGTTTTTAATATATATTTATTGCTTATTTATTATACATGGACTCCAGTACTTAATGCTTTACAAGGTTTTACCTTTAGTTTGCTCTTTTAATTGCTTTTGATGTATATTTATTCCTTTAAATGCTTAATTACATCCCCTGACTTATGCATGGTACTATATAAGCAAATGTTTTTAGTCTTAATATTGTCTGATGAAGCGGCCTGTGAGTCGTGAAAGCACTTACCTTTTTGTTATATATTAAAGGTTCTGCTTTGTAGGTTTGTGTGCAGTTTTTGTTTTATTTTATTCTATCTACACACCTCCTCATACTCTTTGTACCTCAATTCAGCTACTACTACACAACTACCAACCTAAAAAAGCAGTAGGCAAACTCTTATATAAATACTCCATTGCCCAAACTTGGAACAAACTTCCTAGGGACATATGCTCCACCATTCACCCATCCCACTTTAAAGAAAAATTAAAACTCCATCTACTTAACTCCAAAATCTGTCCCTGTCAGGACCCAATCTAAACCCTCCATCCCCTCCTTTGAGTACGCCTCTCGCTACCCTCCTCTCTACAAAGCTTTCCGCCTAAGCGATGATACTTATTTCTACTTAATACTTAAATCTGATTAGAACTAACTCTTTTTGTAAATATGTTAATAAATCATAACCCTGATAACATAGGATAGACATAACTACAAGTTTTTAAATTTATTTTTTTTTACTTTTTGTCTCTTAAATACTATTGTATAATTTCAGTTGATCATGTTAATCCCATGTTAACGTGCATGTTACCTGTTTTGCTGTCTTCAAAATGTCCTTTTTGAAAATTGTATTCAATTCCAGCTCACGTTAAGGCATATGTTATCATTTCTCTGTATGTATAATCTCTCACCGGGATTCATGAAGCTTGCGCCAGGTGCAGGCGTAGCATAGGCGGTATAACGCCAAATATGGCCACCGAGCGATGCAGGTACAATCCAATTCCATGTGCACTACCAGCGTATGCCAGATCTGCACAGCTCTTGGCTCAGGTTTGCTAATCACCCTAAGCGCAGTACTGCAGCATGCAAATGAAGGTACAGAGTGATTCATGAAGTGGCGTAGGCGTAGTGTAAGCCTATAGAAATATAAACCAAAAAAAATGGTTTACGTTTTGCCAAAAAGAACATTGGAGCCATGAAAGCGGACCAGACTCATGTATTACAAAGTTAACATATGCCAATGGCTAAATATACAGCCAACAGCATAAGAAAAGATGCACAACACATAAAAAAATAACATTTAATGTCATGGCCACAGTAACGCAAAGTACAACTGCAGGGCATGTGTGCGCAAATGGGAACACAAGGAAAATATATACAAATGTCATAAAATTACAATGTAACACAAATCATGATTTCACCATAATAGTCAATGGTAAGCATGCTACACCACAACCAAGCTGCAAGGGTTGCTAAGGGTCTGTGACAGTGTTCAGCGTGGTAACTATGAATTAGTAGTCAATGCCATGCAAATGAGGCAAGTAATAGTGAATCGCAAACGTCCCGCTGGCCTAAGGATGTACCATACGGCGCAGCGCTACAACACCGAGGAGTGGTCTGGAGGAATACATGACATCAGCAATGGGGTGTGCCACCGTAGCTGTAAGCACATTGGAGCAATGCGAATCCGGGATGCCCATTGCTAAGCAAAGATACAGGATAGGGGTGTGGATGTAGGTATAGCTTTGCTTAGCTGAGAGCACACATGGTGCCCGAAAGCGCATTTGTACATGGATGAAAACCTGCCTGAAACCCGGTAAGCGGACGCACGCACTGCGCACCATAGCTCAAAAGGGAAGTTTAGGGGAAAACAATAAGGAAGTGCTGCAGTAGGGTAATTGGAGTACAACTGAGCAATTAACACCTATTAACTCACAGTGGGCCATTGACAGCAGCTAACAAGGCTGCTAGCAACAACCTGCAGAACAGGATAGGGGAGGTGTCGGATTGCAAAGAAAAGAGAACTGTAACCACAGAGCAAAGCAAACCTGCAGTAGATCGGCTATAGAACATATTTTGCAAGACAATCCTGGTTTGGGAAAGTACAAAACAAGAAAGCAAGCTGCTGGATACATGCCAGACAATGGGAGGGGAATCATTAAGAAAAGTTAAGGCAAGGGCAAGAGGTAATCCATGGCAGCTAAATGTAATTCAACACCAAAGGCACCACAATAGCAATACCTGTGGTAAAACACATAAGATACCCTGCAGCTTCGATTGTACATACACACCCTATGACATCATCAGTGTTCAAAGCACAATAGTATAAAGTGTGAAGGCATCTCACATACACTTGTGTATTCCCAAACACTGCTCCATTGGTGTAAACAGATGGGGAACTTTTACAATGTACTTGTTGGGAGCTGCCATAGCTGTGATTCATCACCATGTGTTGGAGACTGAAGGTGTTGTGGAGGATGATGCTGACAACCACCTCAGGCCCCAGAGGAGGAGAAGAGTGTTCAGATCAAGGGTAACCTACCAGGGGCTACATGATCTGGAGATAGTAGAGCATTACAGGGTGGACAGGGAGATCATACAGCAAATAGTTGAGCTGTGCTGGCCACGCCTGAGATCCAGAAACAACAGAGGGAAACCCATCCCAGTGGACACGAAGGTATGTGTAAGCTTGAGAATACTAGCCACAGGTATCTTTCAAAGGCCAACTGGAGATATCATGGGGATCTCACAGGCATCAGCATCCAGGGTACTCCACCAGTTCCTGGATGCCATGTTACCACATGCCAATGAGCATATATACTTCCCCCGAACTCAGGAGGAGTTGGCCAGCAATATGCGTCTCTTCCACCATGTGGCACACTACCCGGAGGTACTGGATACAATAGACTGTATGCACATACATATCAAGTCACCACCCGGTGAGCATGGTAGGCGCTACATAAACCGCAAGGGATACCAGTCCATCAACTGCCAGGTCATGTGCAGTGTCCAGGGCATTATCACGGATGTGTGTGCTGGCAGCCCTGGAAGCTACCATGACTCCCACATCTGGCATGCCTCACAGCTGTATCAGGTATTTGTCAGGGGGGACATCCCATATGGCCACCTTGTGGGGGATGCTGGCTATGCACTGGAGCCGTGAATGATGACTCCCATCAGAAATGCACACACACCCATGCAAGAACGCCATAATGAGGCACACGCACAAACCAGAATCATCATAGAGCGTATGTTTGGGATGCTGAAATCACGGTTCCGTTGCTTGGAGATATCTGGTGGAGCCTTGCAGTACTCTCCAGGCACGTGTGCCCACATCTTTATAATATGTGCCATGCTACATAATATGATCCTGAGGAAACAGCTTCAGCAGGGACATAATGGTGAAGGCCCTCACAGCCCACCGCAATTGCCAAGGCCATCACAGGCACAGAGGGATTCAGACCACGAACACCCTGTGCCAGCCCCAGTAGGCAGACGAAGGCGTGCCCAATATGCCCATGCCTTGGCAAAGAGGGAACGTATAGCACATACACTGACAGTGTAGGCCCCTACAGACTGACGCACTTCTCCACCTGCACACACAGTAAAATGGATGGCACACACATGACCACATATAAATTGTAATGTATAGGTGGCCTACTGTGTGAATCCTACATAGGCAGCCCTCAACTATTGCACACACAACAGCTATTGGAACAATGAAAGTCAACGCTTGAACAGTAAACAAAGCTAACAGCATATGTTGATACTGTATGTATAGGTTCCTAGGTACATTGGTAGGTACATGCCCGATTGTCAGAGGCCATTCATCAGCCTAGGCAAAATGTGTCTGCTGTCGCCACCCCATCGATTAACTAACTGTCCCTCTGTGGAGCAGAGCCAATTGCGGGATCCATGTGTGCAACCACTGTTCCCCACCTACTCTGCATGGATTCCCTGGTGTGTTAATGAGGGGCTCCATATAATGTAATCAGGGATGTAGTGCCAAAGCATGGGGAGTACCCATGACAGGTATCTGTCACCCCAGCATTCTCCAGTTATGGTTGTGTCAAGGTGTAGCACATTACAGTGTGTGGCTCACTGTGACATAGATTCCCAATGCTGGAGCACATCCATTAAACATCACTTGGACATATCATTAATAGGTATCATCCATATGTAAGCTAACTGAGTTACACATTTGATTGCAGTATGGAGGAACAGCCGTAGTACAGTCCACATACACAACACCACAACACTTGTACAAATCCCAGATGACCAAGTGGTAAAGCCACTGACTGTGTCATGCATGTTCCCATTTCCCACGTCCTGCAAGATCAGTTACGTAATCCCGATGGCATGAATAATGGATGTTGAATGCAGGTCATTAGAGTACGTTTAAGCACATGTTAATGGGTTTATGCGGCGGCAAGTGATGGTAAGCGTCATTTAAACATGACTACAGGGATATGCGCAAAACAGGTCTAAGCTTTGCTGAATTTCGCGCAGATCATGGTCAAAGATTTCCAGAACAGGTGAAATCAACATTATTCACCCTTGTACTAATAGTGCCTGCTCTGAGAGGTAAAACGACCACTGCCAGGAGTAGAACATGCAACCATGTACACAATCACCTACCACTAAGCTACCCGAGATGTACCAACAGCAGGTGTGTATTGTGACAGGTTAAAACACAAAAGGGCGGAGTTCAGGAAACAGTATACACCACCATGTACCCAACGAAAGGTGTGTTCACTCTCTCTCTCTCTATATATATATATATATATATATATATATATATATATATATATATATAATAGGGATAGAAAGGGTGATAGAGAGATGCATGATGATATATACGGATATACATATATCTGCAAATATATAGACAGGTTAACGACATGTACACAACCATGGAGGTACAAATAAATAGGATACTGCCAACTACCAAATGCTTTACATACCAACACGCGTAATCACGAGGCTTAAAGACCGAAAGACCACAGTACCGGAACACTAGAACGGTGAGTACTATTATCACGATGTTAAGGGACATTTAGTTATTGCTGCTGGTGCTGCGGTCCAGGTAGGTACTGTGTCTAAGTGTGTTTCTGATTGCTGTAGTGTGTGTAAGTGAGTGTTGAGAGTGTGGTGTGTGTTTCCATGGGACTGTAATGTGTGTGTGTGTTTGCATAGTTTGTCTGTTCGTGCTAACTCGGAGGTAGATTATTACAGTAGGTGTGGTCATAGCCAGCCTTAGGCATACGGTTACCACCTGTCCCACTTTGAGAGGGACAGTCCCTCTTTGGGCAGTTGTGTCCTGACAAAAAATATTAAAAAGGGCAAATGTCCTGAGATTGTAGGACATAATTATGTCCCATATATTATATAGTGAAACTAATTTAGCATATACTGTGTATAAAACCGAAATTCATAGGATTATCATCAATATTCCAGGTCATGTTACATGGACAATTATCAGACTAGCTTATTTTGAATAGATGTGTTTTATACACAGTATACACTAAATTAGTTTCACTATTCTTTATTTTACGTTCCATGTACGTTTGTGTGCTCGGTGGCTGAACTTCCAGTTCCTAGGAGGTACAAGCATTTTATGGATTGTCTTGTGTAATAACAATAAAAATGTTTTGCGCTGTCTATCATTGTTGGAAGTTTTTGCACAACAACGTGAAACTTTAGAGGTAAAGACAGCCGGTTGCAGTTTGCGTGGGGAGACAAAACCTGTTTGCTTCACAGTATATCGGAGCGGTAAGCTGGATTTATATCTGAGCGTTTTAGAATATAAACGCTGACATATTTTGACTGTCAGTTTAAAGAAATGAAGTAATTTGGAAGTGTTTGGTGCAACTGGTAAAAGAAACTGTTTTTCCGATAGAAGGAAAGCTGGTGGTACTTTAACAGAGGAGTGAATAACGAGTGGTTAGTGCAATTACACTCTTGGACATTGTCTATTTGAAAAATCTTTTTTGGTTGTGGTAACTATTCATTAGCCGACCTAGGAGGTAGATCACTTATTGGAGCTCCGTGATATTCAGCGTTAAGTTGCATTAAATAGTTATTCCTGTATCTAAAATAGGTAAATGTTACAAGAAACATAAGCAACTAAAGTGCTACAAGAATAAGGTTTTATTTAGGACAAAAGTAAGTTCTATCCTTTGTACTGACAGTGGGTATGTGTCGGCCTGTAAACCCCGATGTGTGTCCTGCAAATGTCCCACTATGGTCATTTGAAAATGTGGCAACCCCAGACATTATATACTGTGCTAATACATTTGAATCTAGTATCGTCTTTCAATTTTAAAATATACTTAAAAGTTTTAAAATTCTTAGTATGTGGATAATAGACTCATGGAATGTTAAAGGGTTCCAGAACTTGAAAAAAAGGAAATTATTTTTTCATTTATTCCTCCAGTCAAAGGCATGTTTTATTTTATTACAAGAAACCCATTTGACTAATGATCAATGGAATGCCCTTAAAAATAAGAAATGGATCAGAGAGGTGGTATCTTTGGAATGGACAACTAATAGTGCAGGGGTGGCGATTATTATTAAAAGTCAGTACCAAGAGAAAATCCTAGCTTTTAAAATGGACAAAGAGGGAAGATGGTGTTATGTGATTCTTGTATCCAAATTTTATGATAAACCGGTGATACTTCTTAATATATATGCCCCATGTACCAATCAACAACTTTTTATAACATCACTTTATTTTATCCTGAATCAATATAATAATTACTATATAATAATAGGAGGTGATTGGAACACATACGAAGACCCCAAATTAGATAAATCAAGCTCCCATAGGTCCTTTAATAACCAAGCAGTGATAGCACTACAGGAATTTAAAACAGATTTTAAATTATATAATCCATTTAAATACAATAAGAATCAAATGAATGCAAATAACTTTACATTTTATTCAAGTTGTCATAAAATGTGGTCCAGGATCGACTTTTTTCTAATTTCAGATGCACTAATGTTTTTTGATCCCTATATATACATACAAGCTCGACATTTGTCGGATCATTCTAGGATCACATTAACTTTCAATAAGGACACTAGTCATAAGATATGTTTTAGAGATTATAATTGGACATTAAATCCATATCTATTGAATAAAGAAGATGTAATAAAAGAAGTTCAAGAGTCCTTTAACCAATTACTAGCTAATCTTTCGGAACACCGTCATCCGTCTGACATAGAATGGGCAACTACCAAAGCACATATTAGAGGAATGTTTCTCCAAAAGGCTACTTATTACAAGAAATTACAAGTGAGATACATACAAGAATTGGAAACTAAAATTAAATTACTGGATCAGGATCTAATTGGGAATTATAGTAAACAAACTGAAACGGAGTTATTAAAATGTCAGAAGGACCTTTTTTTACTACAAAAAAGTAAATTATCATTTTATGAACAGAAAATGCTGGTAAAATACGCCAATCATATACAGACCCCTTCAAAAGCACTAGCACGTATCATTAATCAATCGAAAATACCTTCTCAAATCTCTGAAATACACTTTAATAATAAAACATATACCAATACTGAAGACATCATGAAGGCATTTGGACTAATATTTTTTCAAGTATATGGTGAACAGCAGGAATTAAATATAAATAAGAGTAATAATGATTTTCTGCAGAAAATTATCTTTCCGAAGATTGGTGATGAGCTTCATATGAACTTAGTTAAACCAATTTCTTCAGAGGAGATAACTGATGCAATTAAGAAGTTGAAGCCATATAAAGCTCCGGGACCGGATGGTTTGACCACGGAATTTTATAAAACTTTTAGTGATATATTGGGGAAAATACTTCCACAGGTATTTAACTATATAACTAATGATAAAATTAATGACCCGCACTTTAATGCTTCGAAACTATTCTTATACCGAAAGAGAATGCTGATTTACAAAACCCGGATAACTATAGACCTATTTCACTTTTGAATATAGACATGAAAATTATGACATCGATTTTGGCTAATAGATTGAAGAAGGTTATTAACCTGATAATATCAGAAGAACAAGCCGGTTTTATAAATGGCAGACAAACTACAGATAATACGTTATCACTTCATACACTGATTTCTTATGCCACTCACAGGAACTTTAATGCTTATGCACTCATAATTGACGCGCAAAAAGCTTTTGATAGAGTGAACTTAGAATGTTTGTTTGATATTTTAGCATGTTTTAATATACCTCAAGAATTAATTTTAACTTTAAAAAAACGATATAATAATCCCTATACAAATCTAGTTATTAATAGGAATCTCTCAAAAAGAATTCAAATTAAGAATGGTACCCATCAAGGATGTCCGTTATCTCCTATATTATTCAATCTATATTTAGAACCATTATTTCTACATATCAAACAAAATATTTATCACAATGCTCCAATAATTTATGGTACGAAAATTTCCATGGCTGCTTTTGCGGACGATCTAAATATTTACTGCACAACACCTGTTTCAGATATTAAGAAAATATTAAAAGCTGTGGAAGACTTTGCAAAAATATCTAATTACAAAATAAATTAAAAAAAAAACAAGGTATTCCCGTTAAAGACTCCTACACCCTTCTCGCTTTTATCATTGGTAGGTCAGGTAAAATCCGAAGAAAAAATAAAATATTTAGGGGTTGTTTTTTCAACAGATAATAGAGACTTTTACGTAAATAATGTTAAGTTAATTTGGGAGCAGATAGTCTCTGATTTAAAAAGATGGAATAATCTGAAATTGCCAATAATGGCAAAGACCTCAATTATTAAAATGAACATACTTCCCAGAATATTATATATCTTTAGAGCTACTCAAGTTCAAATTTCTAGGAAATTCTTCAAACAACTTCATACGGAATTAGGGAGATTTGTATGGGAATCTAGAAAAGTTAGGATATCTTATGATAAACTGATGACTCCGAAAAACAGGGGTGGGTTAGAACTACCGAATTTTGAAACATATTATTTAATAATAAATGCTAATAGAATTCTAAGAGTAGTTAACTTTGATAGGTTCAATTCTAAATGGGCACCTAAGTGGTTGATTCTGAATCATAAACATGTTGCTGGACTGGGCATTAATTGTAAGGCATTACCTTTTTTAAATAAAGATACCCTTAAAATGTACGCTTTGATGGAACATATCAGAATATATATAATATCAGTACAAAGTCTGTTTAACTCACTAAATTTCTTACAATATATGATGATTTTTCAACCATTTCATAAGAACCCGAATTTGAAAATTGGTAATCAGTTGATAGACCTTAAGAAATTCCCACTTATAAGTGATTTAACCATACTTGATTTATATCCCTTTCTCGGTATCTCAATACATGACATGCTAAGAGAGATGAATCTCCCTAACTCGTATCTAATTATAATGAGACAGTTAAAGGACTTATCAATAAGCTATTTTAGTAATAGGAATTTCAAAATTAAAGAAGAAGATTTAAACATTTGCCTAAACTTATGGCAAACTCTAACACAGGAATGTAAATATATAACAGCCTCATATAGTTTGATGAAAGATGTGAAGTGCAATAACCAAATACTTTTATCCAAATACTGGAAGGAGAAACTGTTAATGATTGAAGATAGTAAAATAGTGAGAGCAATTAACTTAACCTTAAAATCAGTGTCCCTTCAAAAGTTATTATTTACTCAGTTGATGATATTTAATAATGCGTATTATACGCGTCTCACTTTACATAAATTTAACTCAAAAAATTCACCTAAATGCCCATATTGTATAGATCAAACAGCTGACCTTTTACACATGTTCTGGAGTTGTAAATGTATTTTTAAACTCTGGAATTCTTTGAAATTCCAACTACAAAAAATGGGATATCAACAGTCTACACTTTCTTGGGAGTTTATGATTCTGCATATTCCGCCAATTAATTTGGATAGATCCCAAAGGATCATACTCATAAATATTTTTTTGTTAATGAAGCTGTATATAGCTACAAATTGGTTGAATCCATCCCAGACTTCATGGGAAAATTTCAAGAGTGTAGCGATAAAACATATCTTAGCACACAAATTACTAATTAATGATCATAAGAAAAGTGTAAATAATACAAAAATATGGGAGCAAATCTTTAACATTGTCTTAGCTTAAGGTTCCAATCCACTTTTCTCCGGGAAGTACAGACTAATTATGGAGTTTACTATAGATAAGCCTTATATTGATACTAGATTTTTATTTTCTTTTTCTGTAATACCTATTTAGAAGTATATATTTATGTATAATGACTCTATGCAACTGTTGGAAGCATTCATGTATATATTGTAAATATGTTGTAGTATTGTATTAACATTTGGAAAAGAATAAAGAATTATTATTGAAAAAAAAAAAAAAAGAAAAGAAAATGTGGCAACCCAAGCCAAAGTCACCAACACAACTGCAATGAGTTCAAATATCTGTGACAGAAATACACGAGATAGCTTTCATGTAGCAACATTTCATTACATATCGATGTATTTCCAGAGGGATTGAAGGATCAACATCACCTGCATGCTATATAGGAACCAATTAACAATGGCTTAATGAATAAGCCTGCAATAACCATAGTATTAGTCTACTAAATGATAGGTCTTCAATTAGGGAAGGAGCCCCCACACACATATGAAATATGTATAACTGCAGTCCCCACAAACCTTTATCTGCTATGTACACCCACCTACATCTCTCCCACACCTGAAACAATTGCAATACAGACAGTAATAACATCAGAAACATCCACTCACTCAATGCCATCTGCAGAAGTGTTAACATACCTTGTGAGAGACACACTTGTAATGGCGCTATGTGAAATTGTTGCTGTTGTACAATGGAACAGACGCCGATGGTGCGGGTTTTGTTTGCAATAGTCTCGTATCAGACAGTTGAGATAACAGCTCCACTCACATGTAGAACTACATACTCTAGCCATCACACATAATCCACGGGGGACATGAATTCAAAATATCTGTGTCTCTCCATATAGCAGTTGCAATTCATCACAATAAAACACATCCAGACTGTCTTCCTCAAAGGTAGGGCAAAAGAACAATGCCCAAGTGGAGTATTCAATTATACCCCGCTGTTGCCGTGTAATTGGCTAATGGAGTAGCTGCACAGCTGATGTGCATGTAATAATTTACTCTGGAACACCAATTGGTGGCAGGATACCACATGTTACAGGTATCTACGTATAAAATGATGGCTTGCCATACATTCAAACCATATGCTCATACCATAGAACCATTTAAAAAGGAAAGGAGTAACACAGATATTTTCGTAAACTCGGACCACTAAGAAGATATGTAGAACACTCAGTATGTTAGTGTACGTAGTGCCTCTTCTGTATTAATAAAAGTGTACGCAATGCATACAGTGGGAAAAAGTATTATGTAGTGATGTCTTGTAGAGCATAGTAACGCTTGTAGAAATTGTGTGTACTGCTGTGGGCCACAAGGTAAACACCTCATACACCACAAGGGATGCTACATAAGGGCTTTAAACATAACAATTCCACTCCAGCCGCTGTCAGTGGTAGGGTTTGTCCAACAAGCACGTGCCATAACAGGGGATAGTATATGTTGATATACTGTAACAGTAGGCATGTGTATGGGCGTATAACGAGAATAACATGCCTAAGGTGGTCCTGCTGTACAATTATGATTTGCATTATGGGATATTGTTTCAAAAATGTGAAATGTACAGTATTGTAGGTAGATATGTCAAATATTTTACATAGCATTACTGTTATATTATGCAAACATAAGGTATGCCTATTGGCATGTACAATACACAATAACAGGATACATATGGCTTGTAGTCACCAGACAGTGCAACAGCATGATAGCTAATTGAAATGGAAGAGCTACTCAATTATCCATGCACAAAGGACATGTAATAGCTTCATAGGTTCATAGTTAGGTACTATGCTGTCTGGCCAAGTCCATTTGTAAGCCCAACTACAGTGTTTTCACTGGCGGCATCTCCCTAGGTTAGTGTCCTGTGTCTATGAACAGCACAGCCATTTGTTTCCTGCACCTGTGTACAGTACAGCCACTGCAGTGATCCCTGGCATACATGTCTGTTCCCCATCCACCCATTGAGGTATCTCACGAAGAGTGCTAGTGAGGGTCCCTGCCTGATGTACATAAGAATCATGTTCCAAAGCATGGTGAGTGTCCGGTTCAGGAATGTATCCCTCCAGCACATCCTACTCATCATTGCATTTGGGTACATATCCCAGAGCATGTTGCTCTCAGTGGCATTTGCTTATGTTGCTTATGTGAAGCATATCCATCAATACTGTTTTGGACATGGGCCTTGTATGTTCAGCAGAGGTCACCTCTGAGTATGCAGTATGCAAATTAGTACAGTTGGGGTTTCTGTAGTTGTGCTGCATACGTCATCCTTCGGAGGTGAGTAATCCTGTTGGTGTGTTAATGTTGTAGTATTTAAAGCCGTTGCTGTTCCATAAGGTACACCCCAAATGGGGTGTTGTACCCTTGAATGTGTTTCATAAGTCAGGAGTATAGAGGTACAATGGCTGTCTTTGTTCTGGCTAGAAGCCCATTACAGATTAGGGTGGCCACGTAGAAAGATATCCATGACACCTTGGCAATATGGTTATCGAAGGAATGGGTGCTATCTACGTGTGTACTAAGATCCCTTATAATGTCTTATGTATGTAGGGGACTACCACCTATGTGATAGTCGGTGGATGATTGGTGTAATCCAAGGGGGATGTCTATGCACCTTGTGGCATGCAGCTTGAGACCATGTTATCAACACCAGTTATCTGTCACAGTGACACCCTTATGGAGGCTGTCTGTATCAGCTGGTGAATCAATCATGGCTCCTAGTTTGCAGTCGTCTGGAAACCTATTCAGGGAAAGTCCTCCTGTGCTAGTCTGTACCTCAGGGAAGCATATACCGAACATGAGGGGCCCTGCGACCGAGGACTGGGTTACACCAATTGTAACTTATGTACAGTAGGAGCTACAGTATGCTACCCTCACTGTGTGTGTCCTGTCCGTGAGCCACTTTGCATAACATCTCGAGACTTAGGGGTCGATATGCAGGTGGATGTGTATATTGACAATACCAGAATGGGGAATGGTGTTGAAAGCCAATGAGAGGACAAGGTAGGCTGTGTGGACCTCCTTACCATCATCTACTACCTTGGAAACTGTCTCAAAGGACTCCACCAGGTGTAGGAGCCATGGTCTGGCCCTAACAAATCCAACCTGGGTGGTATCAAAGGTTTGGAGGCCACCAATGTCTCTGTGAATGACTTCCATGATGATGTGCTCCATAGCCTTGCAGAACAGTCTAGTCAGGCGTATAGGGCAATAGTTCCTCTGGTCCATTGTGGCGCCACCTTTGTGGAGTGTGACAACTGTTGCTGTGTGCCATTCAGGGGCCACAATGCCTGATACAAGGCTATTAGTGAATTTGGTGCCGAAGTGGGGAGCCATGTCGTTCTGAGGTTTGTGTAAATCGCAGCCTGGGATGTTGGAAGGTCACATGGAGTCTGTGTTCCAGGCTTTAGAGAGTGCAGGTTTGAACTGCGTAGTTGTAACTGCAGGGACTCTGCATTGTTCCTGTATAGATTTGGACCCTTTAGGGTGTGAGAGGAGTGTAAAGTTAGCATTGAACCTATCTGCCAGGATGTTGCCAATATCAGTCAGTTCTGTAATGTTCCTGTCTAACCGTCGTATGCCAGAGCAGATGTGGGTATTGCCATCGAGAGTAGTGACATACCTCCATAACGCTTTGTGGTAGTCCTTGGAATGTGTCGCAGTAATGTTTACGTAGCTAGCTTTGGAGGATGTGATAAGGGATCTCAGATTCCTACTGAGGCTAACCAGGGAGCTACCCCACCCATGGGAGTGTACTCTACTTTGCAACAGTCTCCTCCTTCTGTTGTACATTATGTCCATGGCAGTGGACCCCAGAGTGGCGTCCATTATCTGGTGTGTACCATCATGGCTCTGTTTGGGATAGCATGATCCATGCAGTCATGTAAGTGCTAATGAAGTGCAGTTGTGTATGTTTCGGCATTTGTAACTATGTTGTCCATCTGCACGGGTGTCATGATGTTTGCTACTGCTGTCATAAGAAGCCTGAAGGTGGCTTTGTAGAAATATTGTACTGTGTTTTCCATGAAGGGTGTGGTGCCAGGATGTGGATAACAAGGGTGTTTAGCATACGTTCGGAACTGACCGACGAGGGGATAACCCCAGGTGTGGAACACCAGTCACACATGTTGGTAATATCCAGGTCTAGGATATTGTTGGCCTTGGTGGTGGTGTGTATAGGTTGATCCAGCCGATTGGAGGTTATGAATCCCAGAAAGTGTTGGCCTAATGTGTCGGTACATGAGTAGGTATCACAGTTAAGTGTGGGGTAGTGTCAGTCTCACATCAGTAGTTCCTGTTTGAACCCTACTTTCCAGTACACAAAGAAATGAGGGCCGTTAACCATGGGGTATGGTGTGGAATCTGTAGCAAGCTACAATTTGTATAGCAGTTCTGGTCACAGTTAGTTGCACTTGGATTACCTCTGATGCATTGTGCTAAGCAACCAGCCTGGAGGTGTGTGCATCCTTGTGAAATATGGACACACCTCCGCCGTGGGTCTTCCGGTCCTGGTTACATGACTGAAAGGTGTGGTCTGTGTAATAGCCTTTCAGTACAGGAGTGCTCTCCAGAGCCTAGAAGTAGGTCCCAGTCACTGCAGAGATATCGAAGTGGTCCATTATAAGGAGTGCCTCGGCTGAGTGCATTTGAGATGAAGATGTCAAGCATTGAGTAACATTACCCTCATGTTTTGCTTGCCTGTTCCTATCCTGGTGGTGAATATGTTATTTGAAATGTGTCTAAAACAGGCAGTATAGGAGCAGCAAGAGCCTTAGATGTTATCCATAATCCCAGGGCTGACAGGTGAAGGTCATCTGTGCCAAAGCATTGTGTTTTGTCGACCATGTCATTCAAAGCAGACAGATACTGAATACCCTTGGAATGACACCAGAAGCATAGGCAACTGTGGAAGTGAATAATTCAGTCGTTGTACTGTGGTATCAGTCTGGACGAATGCAGAATGCTTCTCAGGGCTTGGGCGATACCTGCCTGGGCTACAAGATTGGAGAGCTATTGCATGTCCCTGTACATGTAGTCCAGGAAGTTACATCTCAGGGCATTCACACTAACATGGAGAATGACAGTCATATTGTACCTGTTGAGGAGTGACCTGAGTGCATAGGTTATGTTATGGATCCTGTTACTCGACAGCCAGATGAAAGTGACTATCGCCTTGTGTAGCCTGCTGAGTGGGACATCAGTGTGACCACCTACAGAGTCACCTATGACTAGTGTGTTGGTTATGTTATAAAACCCTATTGATTGTAGTTGATGAGCACACATGAGTCTGTGGGCTATAAGTAATTGGTGTTGTGTTTGGCGATGGGGGCTGCCTCTGTTGCCTACACAGAGTAGTATGGTGAGGCTCCGCAAATGTTGTAGTCTTACTATGTGTGGCCTGTGGTGGTGGAGATCTAGTGAGACTATGTGATGAGTGGGGTGTGGTGCAAATGTTTAACATCCCCACATGATTGTCAGATTCAGTCTGGGTTGGAGAGAGCATTACCTCCAGCATGGCTACATATGTGCATCTTCCACAGGCTGTAGTGTCGTATGTTAGGAGGTGAGCATTGACTGTGTACATGAGACAATTGCTATATTGCCTCATGTTGCCCATATTAATCATATAGACAGGCAATAACACTGGTAATTGACACTTGGACATGCCTATATATTCAACCATTTCTCACAAGATATGTGAGGTAAGTGTGTACAACAGCTGTAAGCAAGCTGGAAATGTAAGGACAAACAGTGTTTACCTGTAGGAAATGAGTAGGATTGAGTGCTATAGTAATTAGTAGCTCATGAAGTGCTTACATGTTCTGAACAAGTGCTGAGCATGAATAAGCAATACAGATAGGGTGTTGGATAACATAAACTCACTGCCCCCCAACAGGTACACAATCACATATCCATGAACACTACAGAGCCCCTGTAACCATAACTATGATGGTAAAAGGTGCACTCAGGCTGCATGTGACCTGTTCAAATCCCTGGTCGTATAATACACATATGGCAAAACAGTTTGCTCTACACATACACTTCCATGTAAAACATAGGTTCATGTCAGTCTGTGAAAACACTGAATGGAGCACACCAACAGTTATCACAACCCACAAAGTGGAGACGCCACTCATAATGGGAGGCACTGCTCTATTACCCTGCTGAGTATGGTCTGAAAGTCTATGAACCTTAATCAACGTAGATGTTGTTAGCAGTACAGATGTAGATGACAGTATGGATGAATTCACACTGCATAGCATACCTGTGAAAGGTCATAGGACATCATCACCCATACTGTGTTCCACCTACACTCAGTATACTAGATGTACCTTTGTATGTCACAGGAGTGTTCTACCAGTGGCCTGTTGACAGAAGCAACACTACAAAAGGTGTCTGAGTGACATGTGCATATCACACCAGTGGCAGCTACAGTAAAACAGGGTTAATGTTTTGTCCTCCCCCCTCATTGTAGCCCATACCACACAGACAAATGGGAGGCATCTGCGTATGTAAGTATGTGAATGGCCATGACCTAGGAGCAATAGCTGACTCAGTGTTGTGGACAACATACAGAATGGGCTTTGTGGGTGAGGTGTGTGACATATGTGCACAATCTGACAGTTACTTATTACATTGTCACTGCTATGTTAATAACCCTGTACCAATTAACTACCACCTAGGCAGCGGTCAACATTATGGACACTGTGTGTAAGGGATGGTGCTGTGCAGTTTATATCCCTGAGCTAGTGACATCACCAGGCCTATTAGGTAGTCATAAGAGGCAACCCAAGTCATGACAGGGTGCCATCCATGAGCATGGAGATCATTGGACAGCCATACTCAGCACTCACGTGACCAATATCGGATCACATATTACCTTTAAGGGGTATTGGCCATGCTTGGATGGGTGACACCAGCCTTCACAATCCTCATCTCCACTATGCAGCATGCTGCCTACCCTGCATAAAGACATGTGCAACCCTGTGATGTTGGACATGCTACACGTACATATCCTGATCTGAAAGACATACGTCATGGACAGCCACCTTCATAGTACAAGGATCGCCACATGCTGGACAGATCCCTGTGCCATACATGTTACATACTCCTGCCATACCATGCAACCCTGTCCAGCAAAGCTGCACATGTCATCTCTGTCAGACATGGTGCGATGACCGCATGGTAGATGTATCATTAACTGTCTGGATCAGTAATGTGGCACTGATTCACCTGTCAGCGGGAACATGGCTGTCAAATACAGCTAGAAAACCTTACATCCTATCCCCATACATGGCCCAGGGCATACACACTACTACATGATCTTGGCTGTACATGCTATAGTTGACAACCATCCCTGCGAATACCATCCGGCTAGCCATTGTCCCATGTGTATCACATGTGCAACATAGGTGATACGTGGCAGGATGTTGAACTGTTGTACAGTGCCGTGTAGATGTATATAGCAAAACACATGCATGTAAAGGTTTCCATGCGCATGTCTGCATTGTCACTGCTCATGTCCGTTAAGGCAGTGTATGTGATGATATGTGACATATACACAGCATCAAGGTCAACAGCATTAATGTGCACACATCCAGGCATGTGCTGATAGGTAAGAACACCAGTACAGGCAAACAGACATGCCCACATCGACAGCATTCACATGGAGTATGAGCAATGTAATGAGGTGACACACATATATGGTGATAATATCCAATCCCCATCGGGTGTTACATGTGTGTGACACAAACATGTCAGTCGTGTCAGTGTCATGATGATTTGCAAAGACAACTGTTCATATTTACTAAATGTAATACACATGTATGTGCAGCTGTATCTCTGTGCATCTATCAGATGCTGTGACCTGTCTCCATCATTATGTCTTCCAGATAATGCCTCGATCATGACTGCCAGTATATAGCTGCTTGGAGGATGATGCTCTCATACCATACCTCCAGGATAACTATGAGGTATTGTTCAGCCATGTGCCACAGCATGCCCAGCAGCGTGATGACCTGTGGCATGAACTTCGCAGGAGGGTTAATGATGTGGGTGGCCATAACCGCACCTACCAGCAGGTGCGCAGACACTGCATGGACCTGATCCAACATGCGAAACAGTGTGCCAATGCAATCACCAGTGAAAAAGGTAGAACAGGTGGTGGGCCACCAACCCAGCCCCCACTCACACCTACCAAGGAGCTACTGGCCAGCCTGGGGACCCCATCAGAACAGCATCCACAAACTCTAGCTGCCATCATGGAGGTGGGTGTCTCCCAACCACCGAGCCTGGAGTTGCCTGGTAAGTCACTACTACACATATAACTATTATATCCCATTTAGTCGCATGTGTCACTGTACAATATGTAATGTAACATCATATGCAAGGTATGTTTACATACATGCCGCATACTATAGTATGCTACCCTGTGTATGCACACATGTGCATATTCCATAGTATATGCTATTGTACTGGCGAATGTGTTAACATGCACAGTGCACCCTGTAGCTGTCATGCAGTCATGGATAATGATCAAACTGCTGTGTCACCCCTATACAGGTACCTCTGGCATGCCGCAGAGACAGCAGGCCGTTGCAGGTGAGACAGTTATCAGTATCAGGTATGTGAATGCACAGATCTATTCACCATGTGGCCAGTTAACACATGTACACGTAATGTATGGTCCAGTCACGATATACAGGTCGCATCTTTCATCAATCACACTGTCTACCCGTGTGCAATATATACAAACCAAATGAAACACCAACATAAAACCACAGTAACTGTCATTGCTAGATGTGTGGACAGCTGTACATACAACGGTGGAGGTGCTGTTCAATGTAGGAATATGTACTATACATCAGAACAACACATGTGGGGTACACAAACAGTACTACACAGTGAGCTGGGATATGGGCAGCCCACATGATTCACCATTGTGGAATATGCCCCTGCAATGAGTGCAGACATTGTGATGTGCCATCTGACATGTCACAGACATGTAGTGGTCCGGCTGAAACATTGTCTCACTATCCCATAAAACATACCCCACATACCAAACATACAACCCTTTGTCTGCATAACCCTGTGGACAGTGGAGTATCTGACATCTATGGGTGTATGTCATATGGGACAACACAGACATGTGAGACTGATGGCCATCACAAACATTTGGCCAACACATGGCCATGGAGGATGGCCAGAGACATGTAGTAACACACAGTAGATATGATGTGTATGTGTGTACACCTGTTGCACATTGTCTACACATGGTCCGACTATAGCCTTTGTTGAATGGTTATATAGTAGATGTGGAACACTGGACATCCTAACAGCCTGTGCACAGCTTGTGGAGGTGTCACTTAATTCGACCACATAAGATGTGTTGAACATCATGACTGTGTCACAGCATGACAGTAGTCACCTGTACAGCTTCCACATACATACACAGACACCCCATCAGGCCAGAGATACCATACAGTTCCCTTGTTGCTGTTGGACATCACTGTCAGCCATGCACCTCGTGTGTGTGGTACATAAATGTCATGTGGGACATGGTGTATTGACAAATCTGCCATGTGTGGACATGGTTGCCAGGCAGCTTAGAAATGTTAGCAGTTGTGCAGGGGTGTCATCCATATGTCTTCCGGTGACCTGTCACACATGACACAGCATGGTTTAGTGTGTATACACTTCAGCGACGTGGGTCACAATCCACAGTATTTATGTATTGTGTATGCACGCAGTCATGGCTATGCACTGTGTGTATTCCACACTGTATAGCAATAGAGACACATCATGATTCCATGCAATGGCACTGTGTCTGTACTTCACACTGTATAGCAATATAGACGCCTCATACTACCCTTCAATGGTCATGCACATCTGCTAAAAGTGCATTCTATCTGTAGGGCATACAGACAACACTGCAATGTGACACCATTACACTGCTGTACATGTATCAGGACACCATTGTGTCAAACATGTATGCATGTCAATGCACACATCAGCAGATTACATGTCATACTACATGTTAATGTCAAGGACATATGCCTCACATCAACCATGTGTACTGTTAACCTGTGCTGGTCCACATGGTGTATCACAGGGATGCATGCTTACTACCATGACTGTGTGAAATGCATGGCTTCTGCTATGACACATGCTTGCTGTTGTGTGCAACCCAGGGATGTATGCTAACTACCACTATTAATGTCTGAGCATGCCGTATCACATGCATGCTGCATACCTTCTGTCATATCACATGCATGGTCTGTGTGTGTCTGTGTATGTCTGTATGTCTGTGTGTGTGTGTGTCTTTATTGCAATGTAGAGTCTTTGTTTGCCTTCACAGGTGATGTAGGTGCGTTACCCTCCTGTGGTCCATCTGATGTTAGTGTCCCCACAGACTCTAGCAGTGATGAACATATGCTTGAGGTACAGGCAGGGTTGTCAGGGGCTGAATCTGTGCCATTGGTTGCCATCCCACCTATATCCCCCTCTTCCCCGCACACAGTTCTCATGCCAACACATACTCCATCACCAGTGGCCATAGAGGAAGGACAGTTAGCATGTGTTAGCTTGGAACAGGAACATGTGGTGGCTATGGAAGGTGTGTCTTCACACCATGGTGTCAGTGAAATTACTGCAGATGTGCCACACAAGCATGTGGCCAGTGCTGCTCGTAGAAGGACCTCTGGCTGACATGCACCTGCATGACAGAGTGCAGCAGCTGGTGTCACCAGACACATGTTTCAGACTGTAATGGCAGCACAGGCATGTGCTGAATGGTAGAACAGAGAAGGGCAGAGGCTTCAGAGGGCTGCTATCCATTCTTTAAATGACAACATCCATGCATTGGCAAATGCTCAACAGCAGATTGCTGACGTTTTGGACAGGCGATTGGGTGACATGGTTGGAATCCTTGACCGTGGCATGGCAGTCTGTGAGTGTGAGCTGTCTGTGCTGGAACACCTGGTAGGAGTGAGGCATAGGCCACATGGACGTAGGCCAGCTACTCCACCTGGTGCAGGTCTACGTGAACGAGCTACCTCACATGCCCGCTCCCATAGTGCCTGTAGCAGCAGCAGTGCAGCTGGTGCTGCGCCATCCACACCAGGACACAGCAGGCCACGTGGACATGGCCCTGGATGGTCCCAGCGGGACACGGTTCCAGTAGACATGTGTCATCGGACAGTACCCAATCTGTACCTCTGTCTGGTAGTGCCCGTGCAACCCCTGGCAGGCACAGGTCGTGTGGCCGTGGCCGGACACAGAGAGCTGTAAATCCTGGTCTGTACAATCTGGAGCTGTCAATAATACCCCTGTGTAAGCCAGACACATGGCAAAACTGTGTACACACATACACGCACACACCAAAAACATCTGTAGGGCACCGCAACACCCACATGCATAACAACCACACATGTCCAATTAGATCACAGGCCCTAACCCACACACATGGTGTCACCACTGGTGCAGCCTAGGCCCCTGGCAAACATTATTACCCTGTGCATATGATGATGCCTGTGCCGCATCCCTGTCATCCACACCATCAGTGCAGGGACATTCTCATATGGTCTGATGCACAGGGTGAACAGAATAGTGAGATAAGTGTATATTACAATTGTTGTGTACTGTTGACACGCAGCAGGCATACCATGTAGTACAGGTTTATAATGCATTGTTTTATGTTCACACTATGTGTCTTGGTAACAACAGTAACAGCATGTTGGTAATGATGCCCTGCATCCCTCCTTAAGGTCTAATTGCAAGTGCCATTATGTAACAGTGTTTGCAGTTAGAATGCATTGTTTTATGTTCACAGTATGTGTCTTGGTAACAACAGTAACAGCATGTTGGTAATGATGCCCTGCTTCCCTCTTTAAGGTCTAATTGCATGTGCCATTAAGTACCAGTGTTTGCAGCTTCCCATGTGTAAATGTGGAGTACTCACAGGCATGAATGGCAATACCAGCATACTATACATAGCCTCAACCTCACTGTTACACAGGCTGACATTCCAAAGATGTCTACACATCTACTTATCCAGGAGCATGTGAGCTGTGTACTAGGCTACAGTGGCTAGAGATGTGACATCCATACCGGGTGACATCACAGGTACAGTTACATGGTGCGGGGGGGTTTACACAGCAGTCTAGCTGATGTCAAGGGTAGAGACAAGTTGATAGCATGAGGCCTCACTGTGTAGCAGTAATACACTTTCACATTACAGGATAACACACACAGACATACACAGACACACACACAGTAACATGCCCACATCCATGGGGTCAATGACACTATAACACACACTTGATAGTGTTGAGGTGAGGACCCCTGCCTATGTGATAATCACCATTACAGTACTGTGCACCCACATGACGCAACATGGAGAATGAACATGTACTGGTAGTCAGTAATGCCTAAGACTGACGGCAACAACAGGGTAGTAGATTGCATCACCTTGAGGGGTTAGGGGCCCTATCTGTTCTCAATGGTAGCATACATCCTCACTCCATGCACCAGACAGCCATACATGCATATACACACACACACTAGAGTCCACAAATGTCATGCACATACAGATAGCTAACATGTGTGTGATACACACACCACCCCTGCCTATGTCTTGCTTTCTACACTGCAGTATGTACAGATCTCTACAACAGTGTACAGGGGTATGTAACAATTGGGATGTATTCCCCACCATACGTGGCATATATGGTCACACAAGCAAACACACATGGCAGTACTGTGAATCAGACACCTGCTATCTTATGATACATCTGACAGACATGCAGCAGTATTGCCCGCATTACAATGTGTACCAACGCTACCTTCGGCAATTGTGCTGCTATATGCACACAGGAGGACGTAAGTGTTACAGGTGTCAAGTGATTTACAGTCAGTGACACCCTGACCACTGTGTAGGTTGCATGTCTTCACCTTCAATTAACAGAAACATAGCTTACTGTTTGCACATGTTATGGTAGGACGGCTTGTGACACACCTGTGAGCTGTCTTCAGCAAACATCCATCTGCAAAGGTGGCCCACCACTTTATGTACACACATCCATACATACATCCATACCTGATGTACATCTTACTGTACTTTCAGTATTTCACCATATACAGGTGTCAGTGATGGGGCTGCATTGCAACTGCATGTTGTAGTAAGACACAGATGAACTGCAAACATCAGCTACTGCACATGCATGGTAGCTGAATGCACACCACTACATGTACATGTGTGTAGGTCCTACATTCCTGTCATGTAGCCATGTTTGTATGCATTGCAATTGGTGGACATGTGTGATGACATAAATGATACATGGACTGTTGTATGATATGATAGTTGTCATGGGTAACCAGTACAGAGGGAATGTTAACTCAGTCAACATTGCTACCGTATGTACTGTTAACATTCAACAGCCATGGACCTACCTTCCATGTGCATGCATGTAATTGCTATAGCCACGTGTCTGCATGAAGGACAGCAAAAGCTATGCTATGTACATATGTGTTGTGTGTGTGTGTGAGGCATGTACATATCCCCTGCAGTTACATGTATGTCATATGCAAACATGAGTGTGTTGTCTGGTGTACAGCAACAGTTATCTGTTACAGCTGTATAAGACCCAGGGCCCCTGTTATGTGTACAGCCGACCTGGTTATGAATAGTGGTATCAGTGCATTGCATAACACATGATGGAACCCTGTCAGTACATGGGTAGTCTGCACAGTTGCTGCAGAGCTAGGTACAGTCCACTGGTCATGAGTAACATGGTGTTGTACTAATGTATGGATGTGTGTTGCTGGTCCAAGGACATGGTGTTGTCTGAGGGCTACATACTAGAATGTGGCATTTACCACTGTGATCTGCACCTGACACATCTGTGATGGCTTTTGAGAGTGTACTGGTCAGTATATGTGAATGGCCTTCATGTACGTGGGGACACTAAAACCTGGAGGGGTCCATAACGGTCTTATGGCCCACATGTCTGTATCTGAGGTATACGGTGGTAGTGCTATTGTGCACAACTGAGCCTTATGCCAGGTGCTCCTCACTGCACAGATGTCAGTATTCCCCATTGTTGGATCTAGATTGGCAGCTATGATTATGAACGCTACACATCTAGCACTGTTTAGCATACACATACAATGCAGTTGTCCTGTAGGTGTCAGGGTGTTTACCTGGTCTCAGGTTCTTTGTCTATGTATGGTACTATATGTGGGAAGTAGCCACTCCTGCCAGGACATCACCACAGGTGGTATTAGTGTGCCAGGTTTAGATTGGTACAGCTAAGGTGATGGACAGCAGCAGACGTTCTGTAGAAGACCGGTGTCAGACATAAGTAGTGCAGCAGTCATGCTAACAATGATGACTATCGACACACTGTGCCCTTCTATGTTTAGAATCTGTGTGTATACAAAACAGCCCTTCGCTACTGTGTGAGCATGCCCAGTATGGCATTGTGTAGATGGACACATAGTGCATTCCAAACGGACGTGTGCTACTAAGTGTGTGAGCATGCCCAGTGACACCTTGTGTCAGTTATGTGCCTCTGTGTATGGGCATGACCATTGTAATCCTGTATAGCGATAGTGGTCATCCAGGCAACAGATGGCCATACCCCACTTCAGGATGGATTCCTACATTGAACACATTGTTTCACAGGTATGTACACCGTAACTGCCAGCATCCATGTCGATGTCTGCATTCCTAGAAGGTCATATTGACTGTCTTAAAAGGTGTAATGTCTGTGACGCATCTCGTATCTATGTAGTGTTGTAATAGTGCTCCGTAGATAGGCAGTTGTCCTGCTCACACCACTGCCATGTGTTTGTCTCCGTCTGCCTTGGGACAGTAATGTGCTTTTAGACTGCTCACACTCCATACAATCCCTATCAGTGTTTGTTCCATTGTTGATGATGTCACCCACCTAGAAGTATGCCTCTGGGAGTGTTGTGACCCAATAATCTCAGTAGAGCATTCTGTAACTGCGTAATACTGTAGTTTGATAAAGTAGTTAGGTCTATGTTCTAATCCCAGCCCTGCCAAGTGTGTGTGTGTGTGTGTTTCCAGCTGCCTGGGGACAGAGTAATGCTTTTAGACTGCTCACTCACCATTCAATCCCTATCGGTGTCTTTGCCTTTGCTGATGATGTCACCCACCTAGAAGTATGCCTCTGGGAGTGCTGTGCTCCAGTAATCTCAGTAGCACATTCTGTAACAGCATCATGCTGTATTGTGATAAGGTAGTTAGGTCTCTGTTCTAATCCCTGCCAAGTGTGTGTGTTTTTCCAGCTGCCTGGGGACAGAGTAATGCTTTTAGACTGCTCACTCTCCATTCAATCCCTATCATGTGTGTGTTTCCAGCTGCATGGGGACAGAGTGCTCACTCTCCATTCAATCCCTATCGGCGTCTTTGCCTTTGCTGATGATGTCACCCACCTAGAAGTATGCCTCTGGGAGTGCTGTGATTCAGTAATCTCGGTAGCGCATTCTGTAACTGCGTAATGCTGTATTGTGATAAGGTAGTTAGGTCTATGTTCTAATCCCAGCCCTGCCGTGTGTGTGTTTCCACCTGCCTGGGGACAAAGTAATGCTTTTAGACTGCTCACTCTCCATACAATCCCTATCGGCGTCTTTGCCTTTGTTGATGATGTCACCCACCTAGAAGTATGCCTCAGGGAGTGCTGTGATCCAGTAATCTTTGTAGCGCGTTCTGTAACTACGTAATGCTATAGTGTGACAGAATAGACAGGTAGGTGCTCGATTCCAAGGCATGACAGGTGTGTGTGTTTGGCAGTCATATCCGATGTGTTGGTATCTGTGGGTGGCTAGCTTCAGGATGTGTTGAGTGTGTTTTGTTGCTTTCCTATATAGTGTCCACAAATGTCATAATTGCCCAAGAGACTGGGTTGTCAACATATACACATACATTCGCCAATAGGTCTGGTGAGTAAATGTCAGCAGCCCTACTCTTACCCTTATTACAGTCTGACCTGTGTGACACAACAAAACACACTTGTCTTGATAGTAACACCACTACATGATGCAGGTGGCACATGTGGTTTCCTTTTCATTCTTGTCTAATGCTTTGGTGTCATGTGGTCCGCTGTTGTGATATAAATTTATTTATTTATTTATTTATTTAACATTTGTTGACCGGGAATGTCCGACTAGGTTCCACAGAGCCTGTTTTCAGCGGAGTACCCGGAGGAAACCCACGCGAACACAGGGAGAACATGCAAACTCCACACAGAAGGCACCCCAGCCGAGAATCGAACCGGAGAACCTCTTGCTGTGAGGTGACAATGTTAACCACTGCACCACTGTGCTGCCCAATTCAAATTCAATAAATTCAATACTATACATACATTGGAGCCCTGTGCCTCGAGATTGCTCCTGCCTTAGCATGCCTAAGCTAGGGGTGTGTCTATACATGCCTGGTGAAATTGGGAGGGACAACAGCAGTAGTGGAGTAGTCAAGGTGAACAGGCTGCAGAAACAGGTGATAATCAACACAATCAGCAGATTACATGGCCAGCCCACCCCAGAACACTACAGTAAAGTGAGCAAGCACCATACACACAGGTTTCTTCCACACTCTACACCACCGGTGTATACATTGCGGGGACATTTCTCGACACAATCCAACCAAATGAGAAGGGCTGCAGCAGGCAACATAGACCAATATGTGCAGGAGGCTGAGGGTGGTGAGGATGTGAATGCTGCCGAACAACCCTTAGTGAGGTGACATAAGACTTTACAGACCCAGGGTAACCTACCAGGGGCTACATGAGCTGGAGATAGTGGAGAGCTATGGGGTGGACAGAGACCTCCTACAGCAGCTTGTTGAGCTGTGCCGGCCACACCTGACACATTGAACAAGCTGAGGGAAATCCATCCCAGTGGAAACCAAGGTATGTGTTGGCCTAGGTATACTAGCCACAGGTACCTCCCAAAGCACAACTGGGGATATCATGGGGATCTCACAGGCATCTGCATCCAGGGTATTGCACCAGTTCACAGACGCCATGTCACCACATGCCAGTGAGCATGTACATGTCCTCAACACACGTGATTTGTTGACCAGCAATATGCGTCTCTTCCACCAAATGGCAGACTACCCTGGGGTACTGGGTGCTATAGCCTGCACGCACGTACGCATCAAAGCACCACCTAGTGAGTGGGGTAGGGCCTACATTAACTGCAAGGGCATACCCTCTAACAGCTAGGCCATATGCGATGGCCAGGGCATTAAACTGAATGTGTGTGCTGTCTGCCCTGGGAGCTATGACGATTCCGATATATGGCATCTGACGCAGCTGTACCACACCTTTGCCAATATGGACATCCCCTACAGTCTCCTAGTGGGGGATGCTGGGTAACCACTGGAGTTGTGGCTGATGACACCCATCAGCAATGCACACACACCTGAACAACTACACCATAATGAGGCACACGCACAGGCAAGACATATAATTGAGCGTGTGTTTGGGATGCTCAGGTCACAGTTCTGGTGTCTGGACACATCCGGTGGAGCCTTGCAGTATTTACCAGCTACATGCACCCAAATTGTTATGGTATGTGCTATGCTACACAATTTGATCCTGCGGTAACAGTTGCAGCAGGAACAGCATGGGGCAGGGCCACACAGCCCCCCACCAATGCCAAGGCCTGTACAGGCACAGTGTGACTTGGAGGAGGAACTACCTGAGCTGGACTCAGTAGGCGAAAGGAGGCATGCACAGTATGACCTGCCCTTGGCAAAGAGGCAAAACATGGCATATGCACTGACACAGTAGGTACCCAGGGAATTTCACCCTCTCTGACTCGCACAGACAGTACAATGGATGCCAAACATGGCACTACCTGTGCTCAGCCATGTATAGGAAGTGCACTGTGTGCATCCAACATAGGCAGCCCTCCAGCACCATCCTCAGATCTGGAACACCCCCAAGGTAAGTCAATCAACCTACCAATTGGCAGTTGTATTAGAATGTGTATTTACCTGTAGCTATGGTATGAATGTGAGCATACAAGGGAATTTGGTGGCCGACTGTTAGGGCAGCAGACAGTACACGTCCATAGTGGCATGATGACATCTGTAGCACATACCAGGGTCACCATAGCAGCCAGTAGTACACAGGGTGTCCTAACCCACTACAGGTTATGGGCTGAACATCATGTGTGTCCATACAGCCCACACACATCTCATACAGCTGGACAGGTGTAGACCAATACAGACAAATGCTATACAATGGCCTCCGGATATGCCCAATGGATGACCCCAACCCCCACAGACACACACACAGACTACAGCAGGCCAGGCAGTTGGATGTAGGTTGTGAAGGCTAGGACGTCTGAAACCACTATGCTGGTAATTAAAGCTAGGATCTGATGTACACTGGTATGCCTCCAACCAGCAATTTAGGTAGGTCCACACACTGAAATGGAGTACCTGGCATACCAGTACAGTAGTAGCAAATGTGTACAACTGTCAGCTGTACCCCCCTTCCAACGTACACATGTAAGAGTCATGTGCACCACCCCCGGTGTTGTGTAGGATTGTGGATACAGTTGGATGTGCCCCCACGCTGTGCAGAAATGTAGCAACAGTCAATGCCACATGACTGTTAGCTACCCTGCAGACACAGCATGCCACCTGTCAGTGTACAATGCAGGGGTCGGCACCACAGTACTGACTATCTGGACATGTGACACATGTGATCCAGTTGACCATACTGGGCATGCTCAAACACATGAAGGTATGAGGGTAATGTCAGTCGACAACATGCTTAACAGTCATACTGGGCATGCTCACACACTGAAACACAGGACGGCCAGGTCTGCAAACACCAGTGGTCCAGACATATCTGCCAGTATATTGCTATACTGTTGGATGACTGTGCTGTATGGTATGTGTGTGGTACTGTCTATAGTCTATATATATATGTCATGGTGTATTGGTAATTCACATGAGCTGTGTGCACAGGGTATTGCTACCAACACGTGCAAAGGACGGTTCTTTGTTTGCGGTCAGAATGACGCCTTTGGATACGGAGTTGGTAAGGCACATTTCAGCAGGTGGGAGCGGTTGTCTGTGGGTTTGCATGGTGTTAAGCACTGCTGACCTCAGGTTACAGCTCCTTATACTTGTTTAGACTCCACATTTCTTTAACAGTGCAATACTGGCATACTGGTAGACAAACATGTTTACACCCGCTCACTCACTCACTTGCACGTGCACCGACATTTGTGCTTACATTTGTCACTCACGCTTGGTGGGCATGATCCCTTGTGATGCCTATTACATCGGACTACATGATTACAGTATCGGGTATGGCTAACCATTAGGTGACGGCAGGCGTTCGACAGTACGGAATCGGCGGCCTGTCCAGTGACATAATCATATTATATGCGTGTTCCTCATACAATCTGCTCCCATCTGGCTGATACATGGGAACCGATACTCTGCAATGCTGACATGTAAATGTTTTTTGGGAAACGCATCTCTCTGCCGGGTCATGCTACCGCATACCTATTGTAGGTTTTCCACCTTTTAGATTGGCCGACGTGAGACTCTAGGAGTAACACCTTTCCCACTTTGCATGGGACAGTCCCTCATTAGGCATATGTGTCATGCGAGAATACTCTAGCCATAGCAAATGTCCTGATTAGAGGACATTATTATATTCTACGTGTCTGTAATAGTTGCATGTAATAGTTATTGTATACATGACAAGTCGATATGTTATGTGAAGTAGCATAAGCAACTTGACTGCTGCTAGACTAAGCTTTGATTTGTGCTAATATGTATATTTCTGTACTATGCATGGCTGTAAGTATGTTCTGACCTGGTATGTCTGACATTTCTACAGAGCAGATCCCACTTTGGCCATTTGGAAAGGTGGCAGCCCTATAGGACCTATATGTAGAGCTGTCACATTTGGCAAGGCAACACATACCCACAGCCATTAGTAAACTGACTACTTCACCGGTTTGCATACGTTAAGGTTATTCTTGTAGCATTATAGTTGCTAATACTGTTTCCTATAACATGTAGCTGTTTCAGATAACAAAATCATTTTATGACACCACTACACACAATATATGAACTCTTTTCCCGAAATCACAGGACATGTGCCATAACATTCATTTTGCTGGACACAACTGCCCAGAGTGGAGTATCCCTCACAAAGGCAAACAGGTGGTAATCCCAAACTATTATGCTATCATCAACCTAAGGTGGTCGGCGGAATATGCGCTTTCCGTCACTAGCAGACCTCACATACCAATGGGGGAGAATGAACACTGTAACAGGGACACTGCATAACACCCTGAGGGACACATTTAGATGATTGGTTCTATTAACCTGACACATTGACAGTCACAGGGCATATGTATTCATTCACATTTGTCGAGGTACATGCTGTTTATGACTCATACATGTTGTCATTAGTCATTACCTGTATTCCGCCACCTGTCCACCTAATATCACTAGTTCTGGAAGTGTTTAGTTAGGACTGTGTTGCATTCTGATTCATAATCATGGACGTCCATGATAATCGGGTACAAGGCACTGATATAGTCCCTATGTGTTCCCACAATGGTTTACGGACTATCCAGTAGATGTGCTCTTCAGGTGTGGGAGGTATAGGCATCTGCTATGCCCACATAGGAATATTAATTACTTCCACTGGGCGGGCCTACTACATCTCTGCCAACCAACACCTGCACACTTAGGCCCATTATTGCATACCCATAATTCACCTAACTGACACCCCTCTACAGCACTCATGACAAATACTTACTGTGAGCACAGCTGGGGTATGAACACACCCCTACACATTGCCCACTCTCCCCGTCTCGGGACACGTCATACGTTTTGTCAACCCATGTGTTATTACACTTGCACAACCTACTGTTCCATATACAGCTACATCCTGCTCACATCGATAACCAAGGGTTCACACGTAAAGTGAATTTTTGGTGTCCTGCAAGGGACCCTGTTATCCATGTTTAAAGTGTAGACCTTGCAGATCTCTCCCATTGGTACTTTCCTGCCGGTGGTTTGGAAAGCAGCAGTGTATTTATCTTTATTGCCTGTCTGTATGTCTGATTGGCCTAGCTGGGTGGTGTGGGAGGTAAACGTTTGTTTATTGGACCTCCCAGTAACATATGCCTGGTCTGAACATATGTTACCCGTAATTGCTGTAAAGTAACCTAGTTATGTACATGTGTATATCTACAATGACATATATATGTTTTTTTGTGTGTATATGTGTATATATCAATAAATGTTGTATGTGTATATATATATATATATATATATATATATATATATATATATATATATATATATATATATATATATATATTTGTATATGTGTGTGTATGTGTATATATATATATATATATATATATATATATATATATATATATATATATATATATATATATATCTATATACACATCTGTGTGTCCATTGACCAATACATTTCCCGGACAAACACACTTACACATGCGTATTGGGTTTTATCTCTGCTTCAACAGCATACTATTGCCTTAGTCATTATGACACTGACACTTCACTCCAGTTAACTTATAATCGGTATATAGCACGTTATACAGCGGACAGATGTCGCACTTTGTTCATGTATGGAGTACCTCTGATAAGTATGATGTGATACAGTGTCATTTGACCTATTCCTCATCTGCACAGCCTATTATTCCTGCTACTGTATTTGTTTCTGTGCACATTCATATTACTTATGTCAATAAATGGAGTGCATGTGTTACAGAGACTGTACATCAACATATTGATGTCTGCATGTTGTTGTGTCTTTCGGCTTTTCCTGGTTAGGGGTCGCCACAGTGGAACTCCGGTCCGCTAATGATTGGCAGATAGGTTTTACATGCCGATTTGCCAGCCCTGATGCACAACCTTCAATGAAGGTACGCCCATTCACGCATGTCTGCACGCAGAAGACTCTCTAGCTGAGAATCGCACCTACGTACTAGCTGACCTACACGGGCCACTCCATTGCAACCAGCGCAACCAACCCTGGCACTCCTGTTTCCATAATCGCATAGCCATAGTTTCTCCAGCCCACCCGTGTTGAGTTTCCACGAGTAACAGCCATTATCCACCTGATGTCGCAGCCATGACACACCTTTACACATTGCCCTCTCCAGAGCGTTAGGGGCTCTACACACATTTTGTACCACCTCATGTATTCACAGGGTCTCCCGCCATTTATATTTGCACATACGTGCCTTTCCTGGTGTTATGGATTATGAACATTTGCGGGTTACAAGTGTAGGTGGTCACAACATGAACTACATTCTGTCTGTGTGTAATGTTGACGTAGCAGTTCAACGATATTATGACCACTGGTATAACCCTGCCTCTGGTGTGAATAGCGGTGCTCTACTCACTCTTGTGCAGCTTTATCTGACATACGCTGCAAGCACTATATAATACCTTAGTTGCTCTAGATTCCCTTCACAACCCTTGTGTATGCTTTCTTCTTTTGGCATTCATTATATATATATATATATATATATATATATATATATATAGATATATATATATATATATATATATATATATATATATATATATATATATATATATATATATTTTTTTTCATATATTTCTTTATTTTATGTCTGTGGATATATATATATATATATATATATATATATATATATATATATATATATGTTACATCTGTACAAAACAACATACATTTGCTATGCTGGGAGCTGCTTACACCCGCGCAGGTGCACTTGCATATCCTTATTGTGAGTTACATATGTTTACTGCCACTTCTTTGTGCTTACATGTGCCTTATTCATTATGACAGTACCACTTTGATTGATGGAATCCAGTTAACAGCCCCATGCAAAACACACGTTCACCTTTACATGTTTAAATGTTGGCTTTACAGCACAGAGGCATTCATTACACAAGAAAATGATATGTGCTATAGTCGTACTTGAACCGGGAATGCCTTTACGTTAGGCGGATGCTCTAACCACTACACTATTGGTGTTCTGCTTCATTTATATGTATATCCATGGTTCATAGCTACCCTAATATACGCCTCACTGCTTCACTTACACAGCAGGCATCCATTCTCCTGCTGGGAAAACAGCAGTACTACACATGCAACATTCCCTATTCCCTACTGCTCTGGACCCATGCTGCATGTTTACTCACTCCAAGGATATTCAGAACTCCAAAGCTTATAGTCCTGGCACATACGTGTGTTTGATTGTCAGGGTGTACATGTGGTGATCCAGGTTTAGGCTTGTCCAACTGGTGACCAGAACTGCCCTGTACCTGTTCAAATGTCAGACGTAGCACATGGACAGAGTTGGTCCCAATTTTAACATTCTACCTGTGTTTACAGACACAGGGGTTTGGGCACCTCTGACCAGATTATTATGCTGGCACTACATAATATAGGGTGGGGGGTGGTTCCACTACATAATACAGGGTGGGGGGTGTTTCCACTAGTGTTTCCCTTCACATTTGACTATTTCATTCATTCATATATATGATGAATATTATTTTGGATATCACTTATGACTTCACTACAGGTATGCAATAGTACTGTCAACAAATGTGACAGTTGGTTGGTGTACATATGTGTATGGACCTCTGTAATACTCAGGGACTAATTTCAACAGGGACAAGGCAATGACAAATCAGGGAAATCACGGACACTTCTACAATATTAGTACTATTAACTTGAAACGTGTTGACAGATTCAGATCAATATGTATTAATACTTATTTTCTGCAGTTAAAAGCATCTATTACTCTTAATTACTGTCATTAGTCATTCAAGTGTCATTTAACAACTTTCATCCAAAGGTCACTGGTTTTGTGAGTGATTAAGAGGCTGACCAGTTATTGTGCGAATGCTCTAACCATTGGTAGGGTTGCCACATTTTCATATGTACAGGATGGGATATATTCTGGACACACCAAATTGTTTAGGCCAACACATACCCACGGTCAGTACAGGGTTTAGAACATTCATTATTTTCCTAGATGAGAGCCTATTCCTGTAGCACTTTAGTTGCTTATTCTGTTTCTTGTATGATTTATGTATTTTACATCCAGAAATAACTGTTTTAGCCAACTGTTACATGAAGTATGGTACATAGTTATTTCCTACAATCACAGGACATTTGCCATTGTATCATTCTTGGTCAGGACACACCTACCCAAATAGTGACTGTCCCTCACACAGTGGGTCATGAGGTACCCTGCTTACATCAGCGCCTTAATCACCCTATTTCCAAGTGCCACTATGTGACTGTGTACAATATATTCTCTCGATAATTCATGTGGGGAGACGTGCATCACGGGCAGGTGTTTGATCCTGGGTAGTAGGCTCTGCATAACTGTCTAGAGGCTGAACAGTCTCGTGAACCACTACTGCACATACAACTTGTGTCCAGATGTCTACAGGACTGGACATTGTGTTGTGATACCAAGTCTGATGTTTACACGGGATACTTATCCCATGAGGGATATCCAAAAATTGAACAAGACAATAACCGTCCATTCTTTTGGATTTACAAAAATGTGTTAGGGTTTTACATGCAAGGGATACATAGTTTGCAATCCTGACATGGCCTAGATTGACATTGCCTACTACATATGAGTAGTAGTCACTATGTGTAGATATGGCTGTGCCAAGCTAGTAGCCCGAGTATGGCTGGATTTGGTGGATGTTCAGGAATGGGGGCAGGTTGTGTGCTGTAGAGGGGATGATGGATATTCAATTATGCATCCAGGTGTGCTGCATTTGAATGCCCCAGTTCCATCCAGACCATTCTGTGGGTATGTGCCGGTGACGTTTCTGTACATGTGTATCGCACATTTTAATATTCATATGTTTGTGTGATTGTAACCCAGCCACTGGAGATGCACAAGCCAGTGCATTTCTTTGTGCCTGTCCCAAGCCCGGATAAATGGGGAGGGTTGCGTCAGGAAGGGCATCTGGCGTAAAATTTTGCCAAAACTTTTCATGCAGTCACCAGTTACTATTTACATACCGGATCGTTCGAGGCCCGGGTTAACAGTGACCACCACCAGTACTGTTAGCCAACAGGGTGCTGGCAGAAATTGGGCTGCTGTTGGCCGAAGGAGGAGAAGAGGCGGAAGGCATGGCCGAAGGCAGGAAGAGAGGAGAAAGTCTAGGACCATGGTAGTGAGAGTGGGAACTTTGAATGTTGGTAGTATGACTGGTACAGGGAGAGAGCTAGCTGATATGATGGACAGAAGGAAGGTTGGTATATTGTTTGCAAGAGACCAGATGGAAGGGGAGTAAGGCTAGGTGTATCAGCGGTGAGTTCAAATTGTTTTATCATGGTGTGGATGGGAGGAGAAATGGCATAGGAGTTATTCTGAAGGAACAGTATGCGAAAAGTGTTTTGGAGGTGAAAAGAGTGTCTGATAGAGTGATGTTTATGAGGATGGAAATTGATGGTGTAATGATGAATGTTGTTAGTGCATATGCTCCACAAGTTGGGTGTGCAATGGATGAGAAAGAAAAATTTTGGAGTGAATTGGATGAAGTGGTGATGACTGTACCCAAGGGTGAGAGAGTGGTGATTGGAGCAGATTTCAATGGGCATGTTGGTGAAGGGAACAGAGGGGATGAGAAAGTGATAGGTAGGTATGGTGTTAAAGGAATACATAAGGTCAGATGGTAGTGGATTTTGCAAAAAGGATGGACATGGCTGTGGTGAATATGTATTTTAACAAGAGGGAGGAGCATAGGGTTACATACAAGAGTGGAGGAAGATGCACACAGGTGGATTATATCTTATGTAGGTGGGCCAGTTTGAAGGAGATTGGAGACTGTAAAGTGGTGACCGGAGAAAGTGTAGTTAGGCAGCATAGGATTCCGTTTGTAGGATGACGTTGGTGATCAAGAAGAGGAGGAGGAGTGTGAGGGCAGCACCAAGGATCAAATGGTGGAAATTGAAAAATGGTAATTGTGAGGTGGAGTTCAGGGATGCGTTAAAGCAGACACTGGTTGTCAGTGAAGAGTTACCAAATAGCTGGGTAACTACAGCACAGCTAGTAAGGGAGATGGCTAGAAAGGTGCTTGGTATCACATCTGGACAGAGGAAGGACAACAAGGAGACATGGTGGTGGAATGAGGAAATACAGGAGAGTATACAGAGAAAGGGGTTGGCAAAGAAGAAGTGGGATTGTCAGAGAGATGAAGAAAGTAGACAGGAGTATAAGGAGATGAGGTGCATGGCAAAGAGAGAGGTGGTGAAGGCTAAGGATATGGCATATGAAGAGTTGTATGAAAGGCTGGGCACTAAGAAGGGAGAAAAGGACCTGTACCAATTGGCTAGACAGAGGGACTGAGCTTAGAAAGATGTGCAGCAGGTAAAGGTGATAAAGGATAATGAGGGAAACATACTCACAAGCGAGGAGAGTGTGTTGAGCAGATGGAAAGAGTACTTTGAGGGGTTGATGAATGAAGAGAATGAGAGGGAGAGAAGGTTGGATGATGTAGGGATAGTGAATCATGAAGTACAATGGATTATCAAGGAGGAAGTAAGGATAGCTATGAAGAGAATGAAGAATGGAAAGGCTGTTGGCCCAGAAGACATACCTGTGGAAGCATGGAGGTGTTTAGGTGAAATGGCTGTGGAGTTTTTAACCAGATTGTTTAATGAAATCTTGGAAAGTGAGAGGATGCCTGAGGAATGGAGAAAAAGTGTTTTGGTGCCGATTTTTAAGAATAAGGGTGATGTGCAGAGCTGTAGTAACTACAGAGGGATTAAATTGATCAGTCACAGCATGAAGTTATGGGAAAGAGTAGTGGAAGCAAGGTTAAGAAGGGACGTGATGATTAGTAATCAGCAGTATGGTTTCATGTAGGGAAAGAGCACTACAGATGCGATCTTTGCTCTGAGAGTGTTGATGGAGAAGTACAGAGAATGTCAGAAGGAGTTGCACTGTGTGTTTGTAGACTTAGAGAACGCATATAACAGGGTGCCTAGAGAGGAGTTGTGGTATTGTATGAGGAAGTAGGGAGTATCAGAGAAGTGTGTAAGAGTGGTACAGGATATGTACAAGAGTATTGTGACAGCGGTGAGATCTGCAGTGGGAGTGACGGATGCGTTTATGGTGGAGGTGGGGTTACATCAAGGATCAGCCCTGAGCCCTTTCTTATTTGCAATGGTGATGGACAGGTTGACAGACAAGATCAGACAGCAGTCCCTGTTGACTATGATGTTTGCAGATGACATTGTGATCTGTAGTGAGAGTAGGGAACAGGTGGAAGAGACCCTGGAGAGATGGAGATATGCTCTAGAGAGAAGAGAAATGAAGGTCAATAGGACTAAGACAGAATATATGTGTGTGAATGAGAGGGAGGATAGAGGAATGGTGAGGATGCAAGCAGTAGAGGTGGCAAAGGTGGATGAGTTTAAATACTTGGGGTCAATAGTTCAGAGTAACGGTGAGTGTGGGAGAGAGGTGAAGAAGAGAGTACAGGCAGGATGGAGTGGGTGGAGAAGAGTGTCAGGAGTGATTTGTGACAGACGAGTACCTGTAAGAGTGAAAGGGAAGGTCTACAAGAGGGTAGTGAGACCAACTATGTTATATGGGTTGGAGACAGTGGCATTAACAAAAAGGCATGAGTTTGAGCTGGACATGGCAGAAGTAAAGATGTTAAGATTTGCACTTGGTGTGACGAGGGTGGACAGGATTAGGAATAAGTATATTAGAGGGTCAGCCCAGGTTGGAAGGTTTGGAGACAAAGCCAGAGAGGCATGATTACATTGGTTTGGACATGTGCTGAGGCAGGATGCTGAGTATATTGGGAAAAAGATGCTAAGGATAAAGCTACCAGGTAACAGGAAAAGAGGAAGGCCTAAGATAAGGTTTATGGATGTGGTGAGAGAGGACATGCAGATGGTTGGTGTGACAGAGCAAGATGCAGAGGACAGGAAGAAATGGAAACAGATAGATGTGCTCTTCAGGTGTGGGATGTATAGGCGTCTGCTATGCCCACCTGTCAGGTTGTATTGCGGATGTGTATGCTTGTTCTTTGTGTTTCTTTCTGATTCACGCGCTGCTCCCTCATGCACCTCCAGTTCACCTATTGTGCATCCAACACAGTCTCGCCTTTGTGGATTATACCATTACCCACCCCCCCACACACATATTCCTGACACTCCATCAATCCCTTCTTTGGTTGATAGCCCATGGCATGGTCAAGGGAACACATTGCATACACTACATATCTCTAGTACCTGTATGGTTGTGAGGACTACCCTGGCATTTTTCACCTTCCACATGCTGTACATCACGCACACAGGTACACGCAAATACTTATCTTTCATGACATGGTAGGTACACCTGGGTAATACCCGTTCAACTTTGACACATGCTGACAAGAACGGCTTGGACATATGGGTGGATTTTGGCTGAATGCTCTAACCATTGGTAGGGTTGCCACCTTTTCATATGGCCAGAATGGGATATATTCCAGATGCAAAATCAGATTCTACAGGACAACACATACCCACAGTCAGTACTACGGATAATACTTTTGTTTTATGCCTACATGTTAGCTTATTGTTGTAGCAGTTTATATGCTCCTTCTGTTTTGTTTACTTGCTTATTCTATTTCTTGTAACATGTGGTATGTTACATATGGAAATAACTATTGTATGTGAATATTACATGCGATGTGGGGCATAATTATGTCATACGGTCGCAGGATATTTTACATTTATAATGGTTTTGGTATGGACACAACTGCCCAGATGTGTACTATCCCTCACAATGTGGGACAGGTGGTAACCCTGACCATTGGGCTAGACGTAGCTATTGGCAGTGCACTAACATGATGCGTTTCACTTCCACTTGGTATAACTATCTACACTGCGTTAGAATACGGGCACATGGTTTTAAATGTCATTTGTTCGAGGGATGGAGACTCGATATTCGCTAACGTGCATTTGTGTTTGCTTCTTAATTTTGTGTTCGCAAGAACTATCTTGCATGCTTTGTATACGTTTCAGTATCCACGGACACTGACAGGTGTGATTACTATTGCAGGCAGATTGTAATATTCAAGCATTTTAGGTTGCACGTCAACAGCCGACATTTCCACGCCTCCGTGCGGCACTTCGACACGTCCCATGCACTCACGCTCATTTCCTATGCACGTGGCTGTGGTGGCAGCGCGCCTTCATTAATATGCATATGGCACTACTGTGCCATCTACATGCCACATGGTCGGCACAAGCCTAATGCCGGCCTTGCGCCGAGCTTCATGAATCCCGGTGTCTGTTTTTCTTGGAGCTTTTCTCCTCGAGTCTCCACTGAAAATGGGCCACAATGCCCAGCTGGACCAACCCAGTTAACAAATGTCAATAAATAAATAAATATAAATAAATGTTCACAGCACTGTCCATCCATCTGTTGATGGCTCACTTTTTGTTGAACAAACTTTTGTATTTTTTTTTTTGTATTTCTTTTTTAACTTGTTTTGCATCAAAAAAATGGACTTTAATCATCCAGGAAAAAATATTCTGAAGACAGCTGTATACAGCAGCTTGAATCTCACACCTGCCTCTTGACATTCGGCAGGTATGACCCTAGCCCTAAGCAGCATCCTACCTTCACCAAGAATGATACCACAATACCAATAAAAATTAATTGACTTCAACAATTGGAATAGTTTTTGGTGTCATTACAAGGGGATCCAGTATCTGTCTGCCTGGAATGACATGGTTGATAGACCTCGATGCTTTGCCAGAGATGGCCTCCACTTGTGACCCCTCGGATTCTGGCCAAGGCTCTTGCCTCCCCCATTGTGCCTGTTTTAGGCAATGTCCCACAGACAAATCTTCCAACATAAAAGATCTGTCAAAAAGCAAATTGAAGGTCATGCTGCTTAACACTAGGAGCCTTAACCTGAAAATACACTCAAAGGAGGCTCTCCTAGCAGTGGAAGATGCTGACATCTGTGCAGTCATGGAAACTTAGTTCAAGGCTGCTGAGAGCACCCCTGCCTTACTAGGCTACATCTCATTCCACACATTCCGACCCCAAAATGAGGTCGGGAAGACTAAGGGTGGTGGAGTTTGGGAGAGTGGCCTAATGGTTAAGGTGTTTGTCTTACAAACACAAGGTGTGTGGTTTGAGTCTCACAAGGAATAATTGGCTAGGCTTAAAATGGCTCGTAAGGGCAGTTAGCATAGTACTAATCTATGAACCTATGAACCTATGAGTTTCTATCTTCATTAAAGACAAGCACACCTCCAGACTGGTTTGCCAGCATGATGCACTAGAACTTCTCCAGGTGCAACTGACAATTGGAAAGACACCCATCCAAGTTATAACTAGCTATAGACACCCCTCCATGGCTCAGGACACCCACTCCTCCTAGATGGACCTACTTGAGTCCATAAAGGTACCCCCTAACACCCTGATCCTTGGTGACTTCAACTACCCCACTACAAACTGGGTCAACTATTCCTGCTCTAATACACTCACTCAACGAGTCCTTGATTTCATCAATTCTAATGTATTAGACCAGCTTGTCTCATCCCTCACAAGGGGAGATAGCATTCTAGACTTGGTTCTCACCAACATGGGTGACTGCTGCACCACCCCCATAGTAAGTTCTTTGCTGGTGAGATCAGATCATCGGTCTGTCTCATTCGAAGTGTCTATCCCATCCAACCCCCCTCAAGCTGTAACCAGGTTAAAAAAACTTCTCAAAAAGTGACTACAACCTTCTAAGGGAGGGTATCAGTAGCTTCACACCACCGCCCCCTCAGAGAATGCATACAACTATGCTGAACAGTATGCCAGTGCAGTATACAAGCACCTGTACAACTGCATGGACTCAGCCATACCCAACAGAACTAAAACCTGCTCCTCAAGGAAACACAAACCTATGTGGTGGACATCCGCTATCAACAGGCTTTACAACAAAAGGAAGGAACTATTGTCCAAGAGTAAAAAGGAACAAATTTCCAACTGGAAAAACTCCCTCCTTAGCTTCAACAAGCAAATTAGATCACTAATGAAAACCTCCAAAGTCAATTATGAATCAAAACTAGCCACCGAAACAAAGGGTAACAACAAAGCCTTTTTCAGTTATATCAGGAACCTCCATGGCAAAGCCCAGGTTTGTTCTGAAGTAGTTCTTAACGGTGCCACTTACACTGATCCTGTTGACTTAGCCAACCTGCTAGCAGATAGGTTTAGCACAAACTTCACCCCCCTGTCCCTCGTAAAGGCATATTCGACATACCTGATACTTGTCCCACACCTCACATCTCCATAGATCAAGTGTTAAAGGCCCTATCCAAGGCACATAACACAGCTTCCATGAGACCTGATGGTATCCCAGGCTGTATTCTGCAACATCTCCATCAAGAACTAACCTCGCCATTGAGCACCCTATTCAACCATAGCCCAAGTACAGGCTTCATTCCAGCAGAGTGGAGAACTGCCATTGACATCCCTTTGCACAAAGGTGGTGCCACTACTGACCCTGGTAACTATTGCCCCATTAGCTTGACAAGTCTAATATATAAGGCCATGGAGTGTATTATTATGGACCTCATAAACAAGGACATAGGCAATCTCCAAGCACTTGACCCCCACCCAGCTCAGATTCATCAAGGGCACATCTTGCTTGTTGAACCTCGCTGACTTTTTTGAGACTGTCACCAAGGCACTGGATGAGGGAAAGTCAGTACACACAGCTTACCTTGACTTGGCCAAAGCCTTTGACACAATCTCCCACTCAGGCATCATCGAAAAGCTAACATAACTTGGTGTAAATCCCTATCTCATCAGGTGGGTGGCCAACTGGCTCACTGATAGGACCCACAAGGTCAAAATAGGTGCCACTACCTCTGATAGCAGACCTGTCACTAGTGGTGTCCCCCAGGGATCTGTCCTAGGACCCCTATTGTTTGGCATCTATTTCTCAGAGGTCCAGGCAAAGACAAAAGGCCTGTGGCTGACCAAGTTTGCAGACGACTGTAAGTTGGGTGCTGTCATTGACTCCCCAAATAATGTTAACATACTTCAAGAGGGTCTCACAGCAACAAATGACTGGTGCCAAAGTCATGGCCTTAAGTTAAATGCAAAAAAAAATGTATTGTCATACCATTCGGCAAAAACATGACCCGTACTGATTACCACATTAGTGGTAACCCCTTAAGCTCACAACCTGTGGTGAGAGACCTGGGTACACATGTTGACAACAATCTCACATTTGACCATCATGTAGCAGTAGTGGTCAGAAAAGCCTTTTACTTAGTTCATCTCATAAGTAAAGGGATTGCATCCAAAAAAAAAGAAGGTTATTACCTCTCTGTACTCCTCCATCATTAGCCCAATAATTGAGTACAATGCCCCGTTTGGTATGTACCTCTCCAAACATCTGCACCAACTGGAATGGCCACAGAAATTCCTCACAAAGATAATCCATGACCTCCAACACCTGTCCTATGTGAACAGGTTCAAATCACTATCACTCTACTCTGTATCATACAGATTGCTCTGAGGAGACCTGTGTTTCGCCTACAAGGCAATCTCAGACCCTGCTCTACTACAGATGTTCCATATGCATGTCTAACTCCTCACGTAGTACCCGATCAAAAGGCTTAAATCTAATATGTGACATTAACAAAACCTGCTGGAGACACAGGTTTGTCTCCCAGAGGCTGCCCCGTCTCTGGAATAAACTCCCCATACATGTCAAGCAAAGTATGTTGCTGACCCTCTTTAAGCACAACCATGATGAGTGGATGGGCAACCACAAATTTGTCCCAGGGGTTCCACATGTGTCCTCATTAACAGGGACGACAGGTGCTGATTGTGATTTCTTTTCTGAGGATAAACTCTTGGCTAGGCTTGTAAGGGCCCCAGAGCCATTAGCCTAGTAATATCTTATGATCCTATGATACTATTCCTTGATTGTTGGAATAAATGTGCTTCTCGTCTGCCTGGTGTACAGTGAATAATTATTTCCCACAAACCACGCTACTGTTTCCAATTTGTAATACTTTTCCCATTTGCCACAGTTTTGTCAGGGTCAGCTCTCTCTGCCAGTAAGATTGCATCTTTACGAATACAGATATTGGCTGCTTTCTCATAGCTACATTTGGAATACACATGATGTGCCATTTCAATTAAAAGATCCTGCTGTGGAATACCAGTCCAGTTGCTTATCTGCAGCTTCATAAAATCAATTCAGTCTGTTCCTTCATGTTTCTTTAGTACAGCAGAAAATCTCAAATGTGCTCTCTGTCCCCTCATGCTACAATTTTTATGAAACATTTCTTCTTCAGCACTAATAATCAGACTGCCTTTTCTTCATTTAACCTCTGATTTTTGCAGTTTTATCAGTGCATCTGAATATCTTTTTAAAGCTTCTTCTATTTGTTCCACCCTTTTGTTAGTTGACCTGATATACTCATTCAGTGTTTCCTTTAGTTTAATTAGCTCTGAGCACATTTGACTTCTTCTTTTCCTCTAGATTACTGGAAGCCATGTCTTGCACCAAAGCTGCAGCTTGAGCTGCTTTTTGCTGAGCAGTTGTAGGATTCATCCTAGTTAGTGTTTCCTCTATCTTTTCTAGTTGATTTTCTTTTAGGCTCTCTTAGTTTCTTCTTTGCTGGAATCCAGGCAGCATACTTACTAGCCAGTAATGGAATTTACTAAAAATGACATGAGTTCCTATCCCTTGTCTTTCAGTTTCTTTTTTCGCACTAGGAGAGCTGAAATTAAGCTGTTGATCAGTCTGCAGCTATCTTGGAAATACAAATTTCTAGAATTGTAATACTCCTTTGAGCAGATACTGATTCATTGGGCTGTCTTTCTGCATATTCTCAGCAGAAGAAGTATTTCAGAGCACAACAGATGACATACCTGAAGGATGGACAGTGCTGTGAACATCATGGATAACTCACGAGAGGGCTGTCACACAGGAATTATGATGTGAAACATTAAATTGCTGCAAAGACTGAGGCAAAAATATCTGAAATTTAATAAAGCCAAATGTCAGATATATATATATATATATATATATATATGTGTGTGTGTGTGTGTGTGTGTGTGTGTGTGTGTGTGTGTGTGTGTGTGTGTGTGTGTGTGTGTGTGTAAAAATGTATAAAAAAAGACACTTCAGAAAATCTCAAAGCAGAGGCCAAGAAATTATGGTAACTAAGAAACAAATCTACTGTTATGTAATTCCTTTAAAAAGTGAATATCTTTTAAAGGTTATTCCTTGACTTGTTTTATGACAGTGCCACTAAAGAAGTTAATTAGAATCTGATGTTAACTCATTTTGGTTTTCACAGCTAGACAGGAGTTCTGAACTGTTAAAAATTCTTGCAAAACAGACTCCAACCTCAAAAATGTATGATGTCTCTCAACTAGTTACTGTTCAAGTTGATGTAAAATGTATCCAGACTAGAACCAAGACAGATCAGTAGTGCAAGTGTCTAGATTTTCTTCCTGAAGCACAGATAAAATATGCATTCCCTGACTACATATGTGGCAAATCTGCTATAGTACAGTCAGAGCACAAAGCCTTAAAAAGTATCTTTAAGAAAACTTTGGTCAAATCACTTGCTAAACATCAGAGAATGTAGTCCAATCTGCAAAATTTTGATTTAATTGTTCAGCACAAAGCAGCCAAACGTATGCACATAGGTGATGTGTTTACACAGTGTATACTTACAGGAACAGATAGAAAATCTAGAACATATGTTAAGAGGAACTATGGGTTGTCTCTCAACTGCCTGTGTCAACAGATAAGTGACATGAACGCAAGGCAAGGACTAGAAAATTTAGAAACAGTAAAGGAAATGTGGAGCAGTGCCTGCTGAAGTGACCATGGGGCCTGCACTGTTTGAATCTTGCCCTCAAATACTCATTCATTTCATTTATAGCATTGGTAACATTAACTTATTTAATGAACTTATATTGGTGAAACATGTCCCTCTACAGTGATAGAAATGTGTACAGTTTATATTTTCAGACTTAAACATCAATCAAATGCTTATCAAATAATCCAGAAAAATGTAGTCAGAAATCATTTTTAATTGTGTGAGCTTTGGATCTTAATCTTAATGCATCAGTTTCTTTGTCATGTACTTATTTCACCAAGTTAATATATTCAGAGATTTGGGGTAGAAATTCTTTTAACTATTTCCTTGTAATGATTTTCCTTACTACAGCTAATATACCAGAGCACATTTTTGTTGTTATCTCTGAAAAAAGTACATCCTAAGGAGAATGCCAGGTGAAAACTTGTAGAATAGCTAAGCTATTAGATGTATGCTTGTGCATAGTGTTCACAGTTGAAACTGAGAACATAATCCCATTCATTGAGAACTATCAATTTTTATGGCTACTTATACTTGCTTAAGCACACTTGTTAAAAGGTAGATATTTTACTGTTGGCATGTCTATGCATGTTTCCTGTTCCCACACTTAATGTTTAGAAAAGCAAGGTACTGTTTTCAAGACACATTGTCAAACTATATCTCATATTCTCTAACAGTTCAGTTTAAAGGATTAAGGCTATGAGCTGCTAATGTGTTATGATTTGTGCTGCAGTCTTTTGTTTCTGCCACTTTTCATCTGCCTACTCTGTGACTCAGCAAGTTACTTAATGAGACATTGCACCCGGGTTCACTCTAAAAAGATGCATTTGTGCCCACCGAGTTTGCCTTCTTAACAAACAAGAACAAAAATTATGTAACAAAAAGTAGGACATATTGCTGCTGCTTTTGACCCAAACATGTCTTACTAAAATATAACTAAAATATGAATGACAAATGACTGCTTGTAAAACATACTTGTATGCAGGTGCTCTTATATCTTCAGTAAAGCAGAATTGTCATAAATAATTAGATGCACTCCAATAAATATGCAAGAAATATGTGAGGTTAAGACCTTGTTTGAAAGCGACACCCGGCTGGCAGTCATGATTCATCATCATCATCATCATCTTCTTCACTATTTTCTTTATCTTACTTTCTTTGCCTTGCAACCTGATATAGTTTCTTTGTGCCACTTACTGAGTCACTTTACAGAAGCTGGTTGAGTACCTCTGATGCCCTGGTCTTTGTTATTGCAACTCCTTTCTTAGCTTCTTTGTTAGCCATCCAGTATTCCTCCCAAGCCTGGTCGGTCTTTTCTATCTCCCACTTTTTCCTGTAGTCCTTCTTTTTTTTGATGACTTCCTGGACTTCTGCATTCCACCACCACATTTCCATATGTACCTTATTTCCATACCTGGCTCGGCCACATATCTGTTCTGTAGTCCCCACACATGCTGTTTTGAGGCACTGCCATTCTTTTTCAGCTTCACCTATTTCCTCCTCTTCTTATGGTGCTAGAGCCCTGAGTAATTTTTTGAACTGTTGTATTTTCTCTCCAGTCAACTTCCTGGTCTTCAGCCTGGTCTCTAGTGACCTTAGAGCCTTCTCTAACTACTGACTGCAGCTGTGGCAACTAGTGGTTTATGCTGTGGGCTGATTGTTTCACTGGGGATGACTTTGCAATCATTGATTCTGCACCAGTGCCTTTTCCTTACGAGGAGGAAGTCTTCCTGAGTTGCATGTTGGCCACTCTTGTATGTGATCTTGTGACTGTCTCTCTTTCTGAACCATGTGTTGGATACCATCAAGCCATTTGCCAGACAGAAGTCTAGAATGGAATCTCCTTCTTTATTCCTGTTGCTCCACCCATGTGGACTCAGGCAGTCCTCGTACCCTGTTCTGTCTGTCCCGATATGTGCATTCAAGTCACCCATTATCAGCACTTTGCCATATGATTATTAGCAAGAAGTCTTGTGCTTAATTAATATGATATAAGTGGTGAGATCTACTATATTTATACCTGATATTTACTCCATATCAATTTTTGTGAATGATCACACATGCATATATGCTGAAATATTTCTTCTGATTTTTTATTTGTTCACTGTCTGCGTGTGTTTATGAGATTCTTAATAAAGAATTTTTTTATGTAGCGTTCAGTGATGTAAGTCATGTGACAGGGAAGATCTTGCAAATATAAGCATACCTTTGAGCTAAGAGCATGTCTGTTTCATGTGTCTTCTGTCATAAGGTCTCGTGCCTACACTGGCATGTAATTGCATTAAGACTTCTTGCTATAATGTCACACTCTGGGTTTGGAAGACTTAACATGGGCCCAGAATGGATCTTAGTGTTTGAACAAGATGACTAATGACAGAATTAGTAATTTAGTTGGTTTCTGCACATGAAGCTACCAATTGCGTAGTTGTTCTTCTCCCACACTGGTTTAAATGTCCTTTATTTTTTTTTCCTTAGCATAGTGAGTAGGGAACTTATCAGTCAAACGATGGCACTTTGAGTCAGTGCTGAACAATCGATGAAATCTGAATGAAATAATTTGTCGACAGTGGAACTCTCTTTTTCTCCCAATGTTGTATGTCTTTGGAGTAGCTATGTTTATGTTCGAGGGTGTGTGGGTGCATTCCCCCATATGAGGGGGTACAGGGGGGCTTGCCCACTGCAAAAAAATATATATACCTGTCAGGCTCACCAAAAGTTGTTTCAGCCTTTTTTTTTCAATTGTTTGGCACATGCTGATAAGGTTGTCAATTGACATGATTCCACTGAAAACTGCAACTTGATAAATAAACTCCACTTGTTCTATTTTTCATACAGTCTATCTCACACAGGTCATTTAAGTTTAACAACAAGTCCTCCACTTGTAAAACCATGAAAATACATATTTCTGTGAGTTACGTATGTGTAACATTAAAATTAAATTTTTAGGAAGATTGTCTGTGTTTTGTAGCTTGAAATGTTAAAGATTCTACCTTTAATGTCTCTCAAAGTTCAGAGAAACCTGTCCAGACATTAAAATTCCTGAAGCCAAAGATTTGTTCTGTATCACATTAATAAGAGATCTCTGACAAACCACCGAAAACCTACTGAATCATGGTTTCTTCATGTTCCATTTGAGGAAGCCATCAAGATACTTAAAATGTCTGCTGTACACATGGAGGAGAAAAGCAGCTACTTAGCACTGAAACTAAATTCTAGGCATACCCTTATTGAAAGAAGAATCTAACTGTGTTAGACATGTACTGATTTGCAAAACACAAGTAACAGAATATGGATGTAAACGGGATTTATCTGAGACATTGCGTGAATGATTGCAAATACCTCTCAGGGAAGCCTTCTAGTAGGAGTGGTAAGCACTAGGTAGCTTATGTAAAAAAAAGAAAATTCCTTTATGCATCGCCGCTTAGCTAGGGTTAAACTATTCCTGGCGCCATAAAGTCTGCTCTTCAAATTTTCCCTTAGAACTAGCCAGTTTTTAGTTTTAGCAATCAAATCTGTTTCTTTGAGCTCAGCACTAGTTCAGAACTTGTAAGCACTAAATAAGCTACAAATTACTACAGCACTCAACTTTCCTCACTTGTCTAGAGGAAAACAGTTTTTAGTACTTAATAAATAAGCACCTATCCAGGCATGTCTAAAGGTCAGCTCCTGGTGTTTTCTCCTGTCTACCTGATGAATCTGGGCATCTTGGGGCAATGCAGCAATTGCCTCATGTACACAGACAACCCTCTCCTCCTATCACCCAACACTACAACCTGTGAGAGATGCACTTATATAGCCAAACTGGAAGCAAAGCTCCCTTCATCCAAGACTGGACTAGACAGTCAAGACGAGAAGGTAAACACTTGCACCACACCACACTCATCACATAGTCCCTCAAAACCTACACCACCAAAACACACACATAGAAACACAAAACACATACTTACATTCACGGAGGCTCTCATTAAAAATCTGCCCAAGCAATTGGACCTCCAATGCAGAAACGCAAGCAACCTCCACCCCCCAACACAACCCAAATGACACATAGCCCACAAACTCAGTGTGCCACTCAACCATAGCCCATAAGTCAAAACAATGTACCCAACACTCTAATCATAGGTGACTCTATAGTCAGGCACACTGATGTTCCACTCACCAGGCTAAACCAGGAGAAAGTTACTCTCAGCTGCGTGTCAGGTGCCAGGTTCTGCCACATAATGCACTCACTCAGGTCACTCCACAACAAGTACAAATATGACTCTGTCATTGTCCATGTTGGTGTGAATGACCTGAGACATACCTCCCTGGACTACATGAAAAGAGACATGGAGGAGCTGTCCGATCTTGTAGCCCAGGCAGGTATGACCCTAGCCCTGAGTAGCATCCTGCCATCACCCAGAATTATACCACAGTACAAGGACAAAATGACTGACTTCAACAATCGGCTAAGCTTCTGGTGTCATTCTAAGGGGATCCGGTATCTGTCTACCTGGGATGATATGATCGACAGACCATGATGCTTTGCCAGAGATGGCCTGCACCTGTCACCCTTGGGATTTGGGATACTGGCTAAGGCTCTTGCCACCCCTATAGTGCCTTTCTTAGCCAAGGTTCAAATGATAAATTCACCACCATAACAGGTACAAGCAAGCAAAATCTGAGGATAATGCTACTCAATGCTAGAAGTCTAAACTTCAAAATGCACTCACTCGAGGGACTCCTTAAAATGGAAAACATCGACATCTGTGCAGTGATAGAGACCTGGTTCAAGGCTCCAGAGATCACCCCTGCATTGCCAGGCTATAATTCATACCACACCTTTCGGCCACCTAACCTGGACCGAAACACTAAAGGCGGAGGTGTGTCCATATTCATTAGGGATATCCACACCTCCAAGCTTGTTGCTCAGCATAATGCATCTGAGATTATCCAAGTGCAACTAACTCTTGGCAAAACCGCAATCCAAACTGTAGCTTGCTACAGATCCCCCACCATGCCCCAAGATTCCCACTCCTCATTTCTTGATACACTGGAAAATATTAGGGTACAACCTAACACCCTAATAATGGGCGATTTCAACTACCCCACCATTAACTGGGAAAACTACTCATGTACCAACTCTTTTGCAAAACGTTTTCTGGAATTCATAAATTCCAACGCCTTGGATCAACTTACCCACACCCCCACCAGGGGCAGCGATATCCTAGACCGGGTCATTACCAACATGGGCAACTGGTGTTCCACACCAGAGGTCAATTTCTTGTTGGTCAGATCCAACCACAAGTTAATCACCCTAGACATCCACATCCCACCTCTACTCCCTATTAGGGAAACCACCGTAAAAAATTTCTCCAAAGCCAGCTTCACACTTCTTAAGACATAAGTGGCAAATTTCACGACACCCATGCAGACAGACAATAGAGGTACGACTACTGAATCCTACACAAATGCACTTTATAAGCACTTACGAGTGCATGGATAATGCAATCCCTAACAGAACCAAGATGCTATCCTCCAAAAAAGGAAGCCAATCTGGTGGTCCCCTGCCATAAACAAACTCTACAACAGAAGAAAGAAACTGTTGCAAAAAAAGAGTAAAATCCCATGATCAGAGGAACTCCCTGGTCATCCTCAGTAAGAAGCTGAGATCCCTCCTAAAATCCTCCAAAGCTAGTTATGAAAACAAATCACCATTGATTCTAAAGACAACCACAAAGCATTCTATAGCTATATCAAGAATCTCAATGGCAACACTCAGATCTGCTCTGAGTTACAGCACAATGGCATTAAATATACAGAACCAGCTGATATTGCCAACATCCTGGCAGATAGGTTCAGTGCTAACTTTACCCCCCTCTCACCCCCTAAAGGGCCCATCTCTGTACCGGAAGAATGCAAAGTTCCTGTAATCACGGCTGCACAGGTAAAAACCACACTCTCCAAAGCCAAGAACACAGCATCCGTGGAACCTGACAACATCCCAGGCTGGATTCTATATGAACTACAGAACGAACTGGCACCCCACCTAAGTACCATGTTCAATCATAGCCTTACCTCAGGCTTTGTGCCCACTGAATGGTGCACTGCGATGGTCAACCCACTCCACAAAGGGGAAGCCACCATGGACCCCAGGAACTACCTCCCCATTGGCCTGACGAGCCTGGTCTGCAAGGTTATGGAACATATCATCATGGAACTTATATACAATGACATTGGTAACCTCCAAACTCTGGACCCCACCTAGTTTGGGTTTGTAAAAGACAGATCATGTCTTCTAAACCTGATAGACTTCTTTGAAGCGGTCACCAAAACCATAGATGAGGGTAAGAAAGTTCACACCGCCTATCTAGATCTCGCCAAGGCTTTCAATACCATCCCCCACTCTGTAATTATACATAAACTCACTAAACTAGGTATAAATCCCTATGTCATAAGATGGGTTGCCAACTGGCTCACTGACAGAACCCACACTGTGAAAGTAGCAGACTGCAAATCCGACTTCAGACCAGTGACAAGTGGAGTACCACAGGGTTCAGTCCTGGGTCCTCTCCTGTTTGGTATCTACTTCTCTAAAGTACAGAAGGTCTTTGGCTAATGAAGTTCGCAGATGACTGCAAACTAGGAACCATAATCAAAACTCATAACGATGTGGACATCCTACAAAAGGGCCTCACTGAGACAGATGCCTGGTGGCAAAGCCATGGCCTCAAGCTGAATGCCAAAAAGTTCATTGTCATCCCTTTTGGTAAAAACTCTGTACCCATGAGCTACCACATAGGTGGTAGTCTACTTAACACTGAAAGTGTGATAAGAGACCTTGGGACACAGGTGGACAGTAGTCTCTCCTTTGATACTCACATCGCCACAGTAGTCAGGAAATCCTTCTACATGGCACACCTCATCACAAAAGGTTTCTCATCCAGGAAAAAAAATGTCATTGTTCCCCTGTACTCATCACTCATTAGACCCATTATAGAATACAGTGCCTTTTTTGGTCTGTACCTCACAAGACATCTACAACAACTGGAAAGGCCACAGAAATACCTTACAAAGAGGATTACTGGCCTCAAGCAGATGCCCTACGCAGACCGTCTTAAAAAACTCCAACTTTATACTGTCGCATATCGCCTACTCAGAGGCGATCTCTGCCTAACATACAAAGCTATTTCAAACCCAGAGCTGTTGAACATGCTCCACTTAAAGAAATCCCAATCCCTCCGGGCTACATGCTCTAGGGACCTAAACCTTGTCACAACAATAAACAGAAGATGCTGGAGGGATAGATTGCTGTCCCAGAGACTTCCCATACTTTGGAACAAGCTACCTATTTATATCAAACAAAGCTCCTCATTAGCACTCTTCAAGAAAAATCTTGATGACTGGATGGGAGATAGGAAATTCACCCCGGGGATCACATCTGTGGCTCTGCTCGACAGGGGCACAGGAAAATAATTTTCTTGGGTGGCGAAAGCCAGGGTACCTTTTTGGCTAGGCTTATATAGGCCCTAGGGCCAATAGCCTAGTACCTACCTGTGAACCTATGAACTGTCCCTGATTTTCAAGGACATCCCTGATTTTGACTCAAATTTTAGCTCTGTCCCTCTTAATTTCTCCTAAAACTAGTGAGTTTTGGAGGAAAGGTGGTGAGTTACACTTAATGAATAATAACAATAAAGAGTTATAGAGTTCTTTTACTTCAGAAATGTATATTAATTCATATGCCCTGATTCTGTCAATGTCTCAAGTTAATAGCACTAATATTTTAAAAGTGTCCCTGAATGTCCCTGATTTCTTCTAGATTTGTCATTGATTCTGTTGAAATTTGTCCCTGATTGGTTGAGAGCTATTCCCAGCACAGGAGAGTTGGATGCTACTCTCAAAACAACGTGCTTTTGTTCTGTGGTCTGAGTGTTAGCCTTTTCATTTGTGACCCATGCTAAACACTGTAAACCCAAAGTTTAGAATAATTGTGGGTTCTGTTCCCACACTGGGCGCCTGGATTGCTGTTCTAATATTGTTACCGCAGTGTAGAATGTGGACTATTCTCTACTTCTGAGGTCCATTACTTTGGATGAGATATTTTTCTGAGGTCCCACCAGCTTATTGTGCTGGCAGCTGAAGTAACTGCACTGCAGTTTTGCAAGTTCTTTTCATTAACCCATAGTATTGTATGCCTGGAGGCAGAGACATGTGGCAGAAGCAATGAGAAAAATGCTGTAGTTATTCATTACAAGCAAATTATAACAGCAGGTAACATAATCTGTAGATAATCTGATGCCTTGTACACTCCAGATAAAAAGGATAATGAAATCATATATCTTTACAAGAGAAGTGTATACTTGGGCAGACTGAAAATTTTCAGAGGAAATCTTTTGAGTCTTTTTCCCTTTTACTTGGATTTTGATGTAGTTATTAAAAGAGGCTAGTGACACATTTATGGATTATAAAACACTTGTAAATTGATATTTTGAACTCTACTGCTGATTTTAGTGAAAAGAGTTAGATAGATACATAGATAGATAGATAGATAGATAGATAGATAGATAGATAGATAGATAGATAGATAGATAGATAGATGCAAAGTTGTTTTGGAATGCTCATGCATTATTGACTGCAGTAGCTTCACCTGATATGCATGGGTTGGTTCATAGGTGTATACTGCGCTACTGGCCCTGGAGTCTTCACAAGCCTAGCCCATAGGATTACTCTGGCATCGTGACACCTGACCTTAGTTCCTAGTGCCTCTGTCGAGTAGAGCCACTGGAGTGATCTCCGGGCTGAATTTTCTATTTCCCATCCACTCATCAAGATTTCTCTTGAAGAGGGCCAGTGAGGTGCTCTGTTTGACATGTATGGGAAGTCTATTTCATAGCATGGGCAGTCTCTGGGTTATGAACCTGTCCCTCCAGCAAGTTCTGTTGATTATGGTAATGAGGTTGAGGTCTCTTGAGCGTGTGGTTAGGAGGGATTGGGATTTCTTTAGATGTAACATTTCTAACAGTGCTGGGTCAGACATGGCTTTGTAAGTCAAGCAGAGATCACCTGTAAGTAGGCGATATGAGACAGAGAACAGTTGGAGTTTTTTGAGTCTGTCCATATAGGACAAGTGTTTAAGGCTTAGGATCTTCTTTGTGAGGTACTTTTGCAGCCTCTCCAGTTGCTGCAGGTGTCTAGTGAGGTACGTGCCAAATGGGGCATTGTACTCGATCATTGGCCTAATGAGGGAAGAGTAGAGGGAGACAATAACCTATTTCTTCTTGGATGCAAAACTCTTAGTAATGAGATGTGCCACATAGGATGTCTTTCTGACCACAGTGGCAATGTGCTGGTCAAAAGAGAGGTTGCTGTCATCCTGTCTTCCCAGATCTCTTAGGTTCATAGGTTCATAGGTAGGTACTAGGCTATCTGCCCGCGGGCATTTATAAGCCTAGCCAGAGTGTGTTGGCTTTCACCGCCCCATTGATTAATTAACTAATCCTCTGTCAAGCAGAGCCAATTAAGTGATCCCAGGGGTGTATTTTCTGTTACCCATCCACTCGTCAAGGTTTCTTTTGAAGAGTGTTAGTGAGGGGCTCTGCCTGATGTAATTTGGAATTTTGTTCCAAAGCATGGGGAGTCTCAGTGACAGGAATCTATCCCTCCAGCATGTTCTATTTATTGTTATGGCAAGGTTTAGCGTGTGGCTCGTACTGACTTGGATTTCTTTAGGTGGAGCATGTCCATCAATTCTGAGTTGGACATGGCTTTGTAAGTCAGGCAAAGATCACCTCTGAGTAAGCAATATGCCACTGAATACAGCCAGAGTTTTTTCAGTCGGGCTGCATAGGACATATGTTTGAGACCAGTAATCCTCTTGGTGAGGTACCTTTGTGGTCTTTCCAGCTGTTGGAAGTGTCTTGTGAGGTACATCCCAAATGTGGCATTGTACTCTATGATGGGTCTAATGAGTGATGAGTTGAGGGGCACTATAACCTCTTTATTTCTAGATGCGAACCCTTTAGTAATTAGATGGGCCACATAGAAGGATTTCCTAACTACTTTGGCAATATGATTGTCAAAGGAGAGATTACTATCTACCTGGGTCCCCAGATCTCTTATTACCTCTTCTGTATTAAGGGTGCTGCCACCTATGTGGTAATTCGTGGGTGTTTTGTTTTTCCCAAATTGGATGGCTATGCATTTTTTGGCATTTAGTTTGAGGCCATGGCTTTGACACCAGGAGTCAGTCTCAGTAATAACGCCTCTTATCTCTTATAATGCCTTCTGTGTTCAGTGGACTACCATCAATGTGGTAATTCATGGGAACTAGGTTTTTCCCAAAGGGGGTGACAACACATTTTTTGGCACTGAGCTTAAGGCTATGGTTTTGACACCAGTCGTTGGTCTCAGTGAGGTCTTTCTTTAGGCTGTCAACATCACTTGGGGAGTTAATAATGGCTCCCAACTTGCAATCGTCTGCAAATGCTGTCAGCCAGAGTCCCTTTGTGTTGGTCTGGACTTCTGAGAAGCAGATACCAAACAGGAGAGTACCCAGGATCGATCCCTGTGGGACTCCACTTGTGACTGGTCAGTAGTCTGACTTGGAGTCAGCTATTTTCACACTGTGGGTTCTATCTGTGAGCCAGTTTGCAACCCACCTAGTGATATAGGGGTTGATGCCTAGCATGGTGAGTTTTTCTATGATTCCTGAGTGGGGAATGGTATGAAAGGCCTTGGCCAGATCAAGGTAGGCTGTATGAACCACCTTGCCTTCATCCACAGTTCTGGTGACTGACCAGATGAGTGGTGAGACATTGAGTGGTAAGACATTGATTGCACTGTAGTTCTGAACTGATCTGAGTGTGCAAAACCTGGTGGTGGGGAGGACAGTATACCACACATGCAAATATAAAATATGTCCATATAAATGAAGCTGCTAAGGAAACTACCAAAATGTGAGATACTGCAGTTTTAACGCTATAAAATGGCCTGCTTGTTATGTCTTATTGTGTTGCAGCTCCAGTCTATGAATATGTTCCATAATTCAATAGTTACTAGTATTGTAGAAAAACAGTACCACAAATATTGAGCCATGCTCTGAACGGATGTTACCTGCAATATGCCCAGAGATTTGTATTGGGTTACTGCCTTATGGGCATGGGTGTATGGGGATATATGTACAATATACATGTCATAATGTATTACTGGACTTATAAAGAGCATTTTTTTCAGTATGCAGTACATTTTTGTAGACATACTCTGTTTTACACATCCTGTCTCACCACTCCCATTTACATATCTTTACATACATCCATTTCTTATTTATGGGTAATGGCCATAGCACTGCTCACACAACTTAAGTAATAGATGACATTTACACCTTCTTGCCAACTCTATTTGCCCCTGGCACTATTCCCAGGTGAAAGCTGTCCATGCTACAAGAAGGGACTTCTCTATGCCCCAGCCAGTGGTCTTGAAACCTGCTATGCCTCCAGAAGCCATGAGTTTCCAGATTCCCTGTGATGCATTTTAGAAGCTTTTTTTTTAAAAAAACAACCTTTTCATCTAATGAAAATTTGAACAAAAGTTTTAAAGAAATTCAATCGTACTCTTCAGCTTTGCTTTTTTTCCTGATTCCTTTGAGCACACCCTAACTAGCCAACAGTGCAACAGAATAACTGCTTAATAAATAAACAAATTAAGCCAGGGGTCTGGGGCACTAGACCTACAGAGGCAATGGTGTTATAGATGCTGTGAGGTACATTTCAGAACCTTTTTCCAACCTTTTGATCCAACCATAGCATGAATATAAACATGGGTAAGGAAAGACATTAGGTCTTATTTTTTTACTGTCAAGAAGGAAATAAGTTGTGACTGACAAAATAGCAGTACATAGCAAACTGAGAAGACAAATGCTTGTACGGATCCTTAAATCATATCTGGGAATGGCGCTTACTTTCCTTACCCCTGCAAAAAATACAGTGTCTTTTTATGTACCCCTCTGGTGTTAGAGCGAGATGAAAGTCAAGGCAAAAATGGCCACCATTGTATATTTCAAGTGGCTGTAGTCAAAGCTATATGGCATGTCTCTTCTCCCCTACCCCTAGCAGACAGACCCTTCTGTATACCACACTCACATCAGACAAAACTGAAAAAACAAACATAGTTCAGTAACATACTTCAGCCTGTTACTGTTAGATGGATATAAACAGCATTCTTTCTTACTCCTGCCCTCCAAAAGAAAGCCACCCACTTGGATAAGCATTTGATGTATAATTGTTAAAAAAAAAATGATTATTGTGATATATTCCAACTTGTTTTTCTCAAACAGTTCAAAGCCCCTAGAAAAACTATGTGACCTTCTGTGCACATTTCTGAAGTCTGTAAGGATACATACATGAAATTATGACCACACCATCCACACACCACATACAAGCTAGAGTAACCTTCTGTGCATACCTCTGAGAAGGGATGGTTATAGAGTTGGTGGTGCTCAGGGCAGAGTCCACTATTAAGCCTGTATCAAAATCTACTTATACAGCCTATGGTGTGGGGGCCTAGAGTCTGGCTGACTTATGATGCATTTATGCCTTATTCTTGCGAGATAATGACTTACTTGCTAACTTTTTTTAATGCAATGTGTCTGGCAGTATTGAGCGTGTGAAAATAGATAAAAATTAGTGATATTATTTTATCCATATATATGCACATGCACACACACACATACTGACACTGGCCATGACAAGTCAGTTTATCACAAGACGCAAACACACACACACACACACACACACACACACACACACACACACACACACACACACATACACACACACACACACATGCACACACACACACACACAAACACACACACAATCACACACACACACACACACACACACACACACACACACACACACACACACACACACACACACACACACTGCATACTTACCTACAGGCAAATTGAGGAACACCATTTCACCTACATCATGTCTTTGGGGTATTAGGTGAAACCACAACACATGATTAAACCCCAAAAAGAGACAGGGAGGATATGAAGAAGCCATAGCAAAGAACTCAACCAGAGATATGAACAATGAGATGGGAACACCACTCTGCCAATGAAAATTACTTTCACACATATCCTGTTCCTGCCATACCACCAAAATCAGCTAGTTACCATGTGAAATACTGATGGTTGCTGACAGAAAGTGAAAGAAATTATAAACAAATTGTTACTCTTAAATGCACTGCAACAAGCCCACCCCACCCACACACACACACACACACACACACACACACACACACACACACACACACACACATATATATAAGCAAAAACCATAGCAATACTAGTTTTACAATGATTTCAGCAAATATAATACATTGTGTAACACTAGCCCTGCCATGCCAGATCAGTGACTGTTTAAGAGTTTTCAAACAACAGCAGGGATAAGTCACTTTTATTCACAGGTGACCTTCATACACATCAATTACAGTCACTTTAGTGAACACCCCATATGTCCATTTATGGAGAAAAATACAATGACACTAGTAATAGTAATAATAATAATAATAATAATAATAATAATAATAATAATAGTAATGGTCTAAATAATAAAGTAGTCCATGTTATCTGACACAAACACACTGATCTTGCAGAGTAAATGAGAAGAAGGTCAAGTAGTCTTCTCCAATGACAGCTCCCACATTGCCCTACCCTGCAGTTACAGCCACTCTTTATACAACTGAGATGCCAGATTGGGATAAAAATGATCGCCAATTTATTTCAGCTTTGTGCAACACAAACAATGTCATTAAAGTATTCCAAGTTGCTTCATATAAATCATATTAAACTTGCAAAAACAGGAAAACAAGCAAACAACAACAGTTAGTCATTTCCCCCACAGACAGCCCAGCAACTATAATTATTTTATCTGCAGATACCACAATGTCAGACTCATAAAATAAAAACAAATAAACCATTCTCTGTCTCTCAATTTCTTAATGCAAGAATCAGGTATCAAAGCAAATACGTACCAAAAGTATTAGGAAAAATCAGGGACAGTTGAGAGCTGAAGTGACAGACTCATGTGAAACAGTGTGGATGAGGAAGATTCCTCAAAATGAGGTACAGTTATGAAGTTTCTCTAGGCCCGTATACATATTTATTCATTTACTTATTTATGTTTATTTATTTATTTGTCTTTGTTTACTGGGAAAGTCCGACTGGGTAATATCCATTTTCAGTGGAGTCTCAAGGAGAAAACCATATGCAGGACCAGGACTGGTTAAGATGTTTAAGCAGTGGTTTAAAACTAGAGAGTTTTATTTGTGTGGAGATACTATTCCAGGGTTTAGCAATGTATTGGGAGCACAACAAGTCTCCTGCAACATTATTTGCCTTATTTGTAAGTAATAAGAATGTGTTACTACAGTGGAGGTCCCTTGCTGGACAGCAGGTTAGTAATAATTTATGTAGTGCAGGGCATTTTTTTCTGGATGATGAATGAATTTGTGTGCTGTAGTTAGTTGTGAATATATTAGGTAGTTGTGTTGTTGTACTTCTCAATTTCTTTGCTGAAAAATCAGGGACAAAGCCAAGAAATAATGGGGGAACCATGCCTTTCAACTCTACCTCGTTATGAGGAAACTTCCACATTCTGAGTATTAAAATTAATTTTATCTTCTACACTGTTCCACATTGAAAGGGCTACACACATACTCATTAACATTTTTTTAACAAATATCCATGGGAAATACTACTGAATAATATTTAATCATATTAACTAATCAAAAGAAAACATTTAAATATGAAGATACAGTTAATAACCATATTGCAAGCTTCCATCTTAAAGTTGGTAGTAAGTGTTTCACATTTTGACAATTTATCCACATTGTGAGAGATAGCGGTCCACATTTTGGAGGTGGAAGTTTGAGAGTTTGTTGGAAGGAAAGCCCAAAATCACAGAAAATGTTAAATATAATTTAATTCACTTAGTTAATAGAATAACAGCCTGCATTTTCTGAAGAGTAAGAAGCATGAAAGTCCAATAGCTGGCATTACTGAATGATTGTAATCCACAGTGACTTACCAGAAAAAAATTACAAGGGATGCAGAAAAGTATAAGGCAAAGATTAGATATGTTCTTTTGCAAAATCAGCAACAACTAAAAGCAATGGCTAGCCCAGCTGTAGGAGCTGTCCACTGCCTATATCTCCTCTTCTGATTTTCCTGCCAGTACCAGAATTATAAAACAAAAGCTTGCCTTTCATTACTACTGATAAAGAGTCACTTCACACCACAAAAGTTCAGTTCATTATGCACTTTCAGATTTGTTGGTTTCCTGCTCCATTCTGCCCATCATCTACCTGATTTATTATTTATATAGAACATGGACAGGATGGAGCAGGTAGCTAACAAATCAAATGTCCATGGAGCTACAGCTTCATTCTCTTCAATCATGGTAACTGCAGGGCATTTGTTTACTTATTTATTTACTTAAAGTAAATAAACTATGCATCCCTTTACTTTAAGAAAATAAATAAATAGTGGAAAGTGCCCTTTACAGAACGGTGCCCTAGGTAGCCACCCAGGACATCAATACAATTGGCAGGCCATGTCTGTGATTCCCAGTACATGTATTGGTGTGTGTGTGTGTGTGTGTGTGTGTGTGTGTGTGTGTGTGTGTGTGTGTGTGTGTGTGTGTGTGTGTGTGTGTGTGTGTGTGCTTGTATGTGACTGCACCAGTGTGTGATGCTGATGCTGAAACAGTGGATGGTTACAAAACTGTGATTTAACTTCTTTGGACAAGGGTCCATGCTATCTTACAATTTTTTTAATCAATATGTTATGCAGAGTTCTGAGTGGAACAAACTCAACATCATGTAAAATGGAATGCTCAGCCAAAATATAATTTATAGAATTCTAAAAAGTGTCAAAGGTTAAACTACAACTCTTAATTGGTGATCTTCAAAACACCAGAATTACTCATGTATAAGACCTGCTGGCTATAAAAAGGTAGACTAACTTTCAGAACTATCTCCCGATCTAAAGTGGTTGTGCTTATGAGCATTAGGAAGCACCATTAACCTGTACCTTTCAAGACAATACTGGCATATGTAGCTACATTGACAGCTGTCACTGCATTGTGCAGTTCTAAATTCTATGTGCAAATCATTTCTAAGTTATATGTGCAAAAAAGTAACAGTTACAGAAGGCCAAGTAGTGGGTTGCCAAGCATTTCAAAGTTTTATAACAAGCATAAAAGTGTAGCTCTGTATGAAATAAGTCCATTCACTTGGTGCTAAATGGCAATTACTATGCAAATATATTTGTGTGATGACCCATGTGAATATGCATTTAAAATTGTGCGTTTTACTGTATTTCTTTGACTGCTTAGGTCTGTTTTATATACAGAGTTCAAAATTGCATTCTGTAACATTAATTTGAAACCGCTGCTAAAAATGACAGAAGTCAAAAAAGAAATGAGGCAATAGTTTTGCTTTCACACCAGGCAGACAAATCTGTATGATGTGTATTGTTATTCACAGCTGTCTCATCCACTGAGACTTGAAAGGCAAGAAATGTGATACTTTGGTGGAAACACGGGAGGAGTATCTGGCCTAGTAAGTGAAACTTAAAATGTTTCACTATTTAGAAAGGCTAGGCGATCTCAGCTCTTTTTAAGATGAAAGCAAGGACTCATTTACAGTAGATTCTGAGAACTAGCAGCAATTCTCACTATTTCCACTGTAAGTGAAGAGACATTAGATCTGAGAAAGCAGAGTAAGACAGGATGATCTCATTAGCAGTGAACTCGTAATACGTTATGAGGAATGCTAATTCTACCCAAAAAACAAAATCATATCAGAATGTCTATCCCCCATGATGGCATTTAGAGTTAGAACAAAATTAAAATTAGTAATAACTAGCTATTATGCTGTAGGCAAGTATAGACAGTGTATAATTCATGGCACTGTGAATAAACTGCTTTTTTTATTTCTGCCCATTGTCATCCTTTAATACACTGAAGAGCACATTTTATCATTGTGGCATACCAGAGGAACCAGCTATTACCTATAGAATTTTCTACATAGGTTGCCTGATGATTTTCTACTACTTTTCGATAACCCTAAGCATTCCAAGATGTAGTTGTTTCTAAATGCCCTGTATAACCAAATAAGGTCTCCTCTTAAAAATATATATGATACACTGTACAAGTTTGGCTATTTTAGTCTTTCATACTAACTTAAATTTTCACATCCATGGATGCCCTTGGTATATTTCCTCTGAACTTTTCCAGTTTACTCATGCTTGTTTTCTTACAATGTTTCCATGTTGTTATTCCTTACTCAGGTTTGTGTCTAATATAAGTAACAAACAATGACATAATCATTTCTGATTTTCTACACTTTATAAATCTTTTGTACAATCTATAGTTATATGACTATCATTGACCAACTGGTTGATATGATTTGAAAAACTCAAAGCTGGATCTACCCATATACCCAGGTCCTTAAATGAATCTACAGTTTCAATCACTGTGTAAAGCTGGATCTACCCATATACCCAGGACCTTAAATGAATCTATAGTTTCAATCACTGTGTGCTATACTATAATTTCACCTTTCAATTTATGTCTTCCAAATCTCATATGCTTAGTTTTTTATGTATTTATCAGCATATTATTCTCCTGTGTCCAAATGGTCAATTTAGTCAAATTCTTATGCAGACATGCCCCATCTGTAACACATGTAATCAGTTTACCCATTTTAAGGTACATACAGACTGTAGAAGACCTCATTTGAAAAAAATAGATCTTAAAGCTATAATCTAAGCAAGTACGGTCCTAGGATAGAGTCCTGTGGGACACCCTGACTGTAACCTTGAATTTTGCCTGTCTACTTGCTGTTCTCTCCATGTCATATATGTAAGCCATGTACATCATACCTAGTTGTTTAAATTTATTGATCGGTGTTTTGTGTATGACCCTATTGAATGCTGAATATATATATATATATATATATATATATATATATATACATATAAATCTATATAAATTACATCACAACACAATGTTTCATTCATAGCTGTTACCATATTCTTATAAACATCATGTTACAGGTGGTAATACATCTATTTTCAGCATATGCATGCTGATATATGGGTTCAAGTCCCAACCTTTCTGACAATAATTTATCCAAAATAGAATTCTCCATTATGTTTACACAAGTTCATGCCAAAGTGTTCTCAGTTCATTATTACTAATTACATCTCTTCCCTGTGCTTTGTTTGAATCCAGTTTGTGTAGTTCTTTTTCAGTATAATCTACTTTGATTTCAATATCTGAGGCTACCTGGATGTCACTAGGACAAGTTATCACCCTTTTGTGGAGCCAAACTTCTTTGCATAAGATTTTGCAAATATAACTATATTCTGTTGTGTCTGAGAATTTTAGAATCTACAAACAGTTTACGAATTGCATTTATTTACTCCTACCACATCTTATGTACCTATAAATTGATTTCCTATTATGTTCAGTATCTTTATATAAATTTTCTTTAAATTTTTCTTGATCTTGAATCACACTATGTTTAATTTGTCTGTATAGCTTTTTTATTTCAGTTTTCAGTCATAGTTTGACCTCTTTTCCATTCATTATATTATTCCATCTCACTTTAATCAAATATCTTGCTCTTATGGAAATATATCCTCCTGAAATTGTATGCCTAGGTCCTGATATTAAACATTTTTTTTTTTTGCATTCAAGCAGTTTTCCTTTCAAAACGTTTCACATTCTTTCTGCAGTGGATGTGCAAAGCCAGCTGGATGGCTCACTCCAGCTAGTTTTACATAGCGACTCTTTTGCTTCCATATAACCTTTAATTAATCTTCTGTGTATCAGTTTAGATTTCAGTTTGGCAGAATTCTGTAACAAGAATTTAATTTTATAACCCCAGGATCAATCCACTTCAACAGTGGTAAAACTTAACATGAAGTAATAGTAATTTTTTTAGCAACACAAACAATGTCTAGTATATTCCATTCCCTGTTAGGCTTTTTTACAAACTGAAGCAATTGGCTCCTAAATATATGCAGTAAATAATTTCCTTACTAAGGTTGTTGAATCAATATTATTCCAGTCTGTTTCTGCTAAATTTATGTCCCCAGCCACTATTATTCTTCCCTCCTGTGTTTCATGTGAGAAATGTATGAATTCCTCTAGGTCATCAGCACTTTACTTTGGTGGTCTATAGACTCCAACAATTGTTGCATGTTCCAGGGTTGTCTTTATTGTCACAGTTGCACAATCTAAAATATTGGTGTTACGACTGAACACATAATAATCACAACCCTCATAACAATCTTTAATCCCTATCAAAACACGTACACCTGGTTTTTAGTAGAACATCTGTAAAAGTAAAAACATTTATAACTAGATGGCACTGGTCATGATGCCAGGGCTCTTCTATGGGCTAGGCTTGTAAAGGCTCCAGGGCCATTAGCATAGTACACACCTATGAACCTATGATCTCTAACCATGTTTCACAAAAAATAACAACATCAATCTTATGGGGACATAGCAAATTTCCAATAAAAAACCTTTATTATTCCTCATAGTATTAACAATCATCAGAAATGCATCAAATGTTGCTATCTGTGAACTCTTAAATTTCAACCTGGCAAAATTCCTGCCTTGTGTTTGTAAAGTATTACAAAATATCTGCTGCAAAAATTCTCTTCCCTGATCTTGATAAATTAGAGACATTCTGTCTAAATATGTGTGTCAACAATTAGGCTTGGATGCTCTACACAATTCTAGTTAATAAAATGCATAATTTTTTCATGTAGATATATACCCTAAAAGCCTTTTCATTCACAGTGATCTGGCTCTGTTTTCTAATTGTGAAAAAACATCCTAAAACCTGAACAAGCTATGCCATCTAAGAGGGCTGCAAGTTCCCTACTAACAGTCAAAGAGTCCTTGTAGATGAGATCATTTGTGCCAGTATGAATAAAAACAGATTCATAACTGCTTACATTAAGGCATTCTAAGTCCTTTCTCACATCCTCTATTTTTATTCCCGGTAAGTATAAAACTATTCAATATTCATTATATTCACTGCATATGTAAGTATCAGTTCCTCTAATCAATGAATCTCCAATTGCAAGAATACGTTTTTTGACCAGATCTAAAGAATCTTCAACTTCTAATTCAGCAATATCTGCTCTATATTTTGGTAAAGGAATGATCTTCATTGTCATTAGTCTTGTTAATAAAACTATTTTCATTGCTTATTAAATTTGTACGCATACAGTTCTCATCCAGATGGCTTTGTTCATTACACCGTTTTAGCCATATTGTCAGCTTTTGTCTTCTCCCTTTTTTTCTTACACTAATGTTCTTCATTCCTTCCAAGTTCAATTTTGATTTCTTCCTTTTCATCTGCCCCTTGCCTCTTTGTTCTAGCTTCTCTTTTGGAAAAATGATGCCTTTTTCTATAGACTGAAGGTTTTCTGGTAGAAAAATGTTATCATTCTCTGTAATTTGCGTGTTACGTAACAAAACTGTATCCTTTTTAGTATGTACTCTCTTTGCTTTATAGATGTTAACCAGTTTATTTTTCTTCCTTGTTTTTGTTGTGATCTTCATCCTTTCTTTCTTTTTTATATTCTTCTATATGGTCTGAATCCTCAGATTGCTGAATACTTGTATCCAGAATGTTGAAATTGTCAGTGTTATTATCTTGTTCAACAGGGCTTGAGTGGTCTTTACTTTTCCTAAATGTGTTCTACTTGCTCTTTGTCTAACATTATTTGTATCATTCGTTAGGTTACTAATATATGTAACAACAGTTTTTCAAGCTGTGCCAATTGCGCGAGTAAAACTGTCAAAAGTAAGTCTAGATTTACTAGTAATAATGGTATGCAAAGCATCCTTCTTTTGACAAAAGGAACACAGATCACCAGTGTTATCAAGTGTTGCCTTTAAATATGCATAGCCTTTATTACACTCTACAAGATACCTGTGCTTTAGCAAGTCGTTAATGGCATACTTGTTTAAGGAATCCATTTCAGCTGCAAATAAATAAAGGAATTCTAAAAGAAAAGGATAATCAAAACTAGTTACCACAGAATTCAGGAAGATGTTAAATCAACTTCTATTAGAACAATCACATAAGCAACATACAACTAAATGTAAATTAAGTAGAATAAAGTCATTGCAATGACCGTACCAGCTGTGAAGGTCATACAAAAAAATCAACACTCTGGTAAAAAATAAAATATAAATCAATGTAAATCTTCACTTACCAGGCAACTGCACAATCAATCATCGCCCAATACAGGATTGTTTATACAAGCTCTGGATTTTGGGTACTAGACCACATTTGTGGAAGGGATGAGTTCCACGTTTTTTCAAATGAATTGGAATTTAAGCATTCCCATTCTACTCCAGTATACATGCGTAGTTAGCTTGTTAATATTCAAGATAGCTTATTACAAGACTTTTCCAATTCATTGACCCCCTCACAATTTTAGAAAGCAAGGTTCATAGCCATATATGCAAATGAAGGACAGTCTGTGGACAGGATTCATGCAAATGAGCATTCTAGCATGCTGTCTAAATTGAAAACTTGCACAGTATAGGATTCATAGACACCTGCACAACACAAGCTTTGGACAGAGCAAGGATTCAGATGATTAAGGAGAACCTTGCCATGAGTACCTATTTATTTAAATGGTAGAAGTCTGCAGAATCACACTGCACAAACTGCCAATGTATGGAAGTTATGATATGCATGAATGGGAGGGTATGCATGGGTGTATATGTTTGCCACTATGTGTGCTAGTGTACTGGGACATACTGTAAGTGGATCTATTGTGAATTTGTGTGTGTGCATGTGTATGTTGGTGTACATGTGTGATTGTGACTTTTGGGAGGGGTCAGTGCATGTGTTTGGTCTTCTTAGTATATCTGCATTGCATAGTAGTACAGCTGGTTAAGACACCACTGAGTAGTTGTTTCACCCACCCACTAATAAAATATTACCCATTTGAGACTGTATATGACTGCATTGCCAGGCTATAATTCATACCACACTTTTCGGCCATCTACCCTGGACCAGAACACCAAAGGCGGAGGTATGTCCATATTCATTAAGGATATCCACACCTCCAGACTAGTTGCGCAGCATAATGCATCCGAGGTTATCCAAGTGCAACTAACTCTGGACAAAACTGCAATTCAAATTGTAGCTTGATACAGATCCCCCACCATGCCCCAGGATTTCCACTCCTCTTTTCTTGAGATACTGGAAAATATTAGGGTTCAACCAAACACCCTAATAATGGGTGATTTCAACAACCCAACCATTAACTGGGAAAACTATTCATGTACCAACTCCTTCGCTCAACTCTTTTTGGAATTCATAAATTCCAATGCCCTGGATCAACTTATCCACACCCCCACCAGGGGAACAATATTCTAGACCTAGTCATTACCAACATGAGTGACCGGTGTTCCACATCTGAAATTAACTCCTCGTTGGTCAGATCCGACCATAAGCTAATCACCGTAGATATCTGCATCCCTCCCTCACCCACCATTAAGGAAACCACTGTAAAAAAATTCTGCAAAGCCAACTTCATGCTTCTTAAGACAGAAGTGGCGAACTTCATGACACCCATGCAGATGGACAATACATGACTGCTGAATCCTACACAAATGCACTCTATAAGCACTTACATGAGTGCATGGATTGTGCTATCCCAAACAGAACCAAGACACTATCCTCCAAAAAAAGGAAGCCAATCTGGTGGTCCCCTGCCATAAACAAACTCTACAACAGAAGGAAGAAACTGTTGCAAAAGAGAGTAAAATCCCATGAGTGGAGGAGCTTCCTGGTCAGCCTCAGTAAAAAGCTGAGATCCCTTATAAGATTCTCCAAAGCTAGCTACGAAAACAAAATCGCCACTGATTCTAAGGGCAACCACAAAGTATTCTATAGCTATATCAAGAATCACAATGGCAACACCCAGATCCACTTTGAGTTACAGCACAATGGCACGAAAATTACAGAACAAACTGATATTGCCAACATCCTGGCAGATAGGTTCAGTGCTAACTTTACCTCCCTCTCACCCCATAAAGGGCCCATATCTATACAGGAAGAATGCAGAGTCACTGTAATCACATCTATGCAGGTAAAAGCTGCACTCTCTAAAACCAAAAACACAGCATCCATAGGAACAGACAACATCCCAGGCTGCGTTTTAAATTAACTTCAGATAGATCTGGCTCCCCACCTAAGCACCATGTTCAATCATAGTCTCACATCAGGCTTTGTGCCCACTGAATGGTGCACAGCAACAGTTATCCCACTCCACAAAGGGGGAGCCACCACTGATCCTGGGAATTATCACCCTATTAGCCTGACGAGCCTGGTCTGCAAGGCCATGGAATGTATTATCATGGAACTCATAAACAAAGACATTGGTAACCTCCAAACTCTGGACCCCACCCAGTTCGGGTTTGTGAAAGGCAGATCATGCCTTCTGAAACTGATCGACTTATTTGAGGCAGTCACCAAAGCCGTAGACGAGGGTAAGGAGGTTCACACAGCCTATCTTGACCTTGCCAAGGCTTTCAACACCATCCCCCATTCAGGAATTATAGCTAAACTCACTAAACTAGGTATAAATCCCCACGTCACAAGATGGGTTGCCAAGTGACTCACTGACAGAACTCTGGCTAAGGAAGTTCTCAGATAACTGCAAACTAGGAGTCATAGTTAAGTCCCCAAATGATGTGGACATCCTACAGAAGGGCCTCACTGAGACCGATGCCTGGTGTCTGAGGCATGGCCTCAAGCTCAATGACAAAAAGTGCATTGTCATCCCCTTTGGCAAAAACTCTGTACCCATGAACTACCACATAAATGGCAGTCTACTTAACACCAAATGTGTGATAAAAGACCTTGGGACCCAGGTGGACAGTAGTCTCTCCTTTGATAATCATATCACCACAGTAGTCAGGAAACCCTTATAAGTGGCACACCTCATCACAAAAGGGTTCTTATCCAGAAAAAAAGAGGTCATTGTTCCCCTCTACTCGGCACTCATTAGACCTATTATAGAGTACAACGTCCCTTTTGGAATGTACCTCACAACACATCTGCAGCAGCTGGAAAGGCCACAGAAGTACCTCACAAAGAGGATTACCGGCCTCAAACAGATGCCCTACACTAACCATCTCAAAAAATTCTAGCTTTACTCTGTAGCATATCGCCTACTCTGAGGAGATTTCTGCCTAACATATAAAGCTATGTTAAACCCAGAGCTGTTGGACATGCTACACCTAAAGAAATCCCAATCCCTCTGAGCTACATGCTCTAGGGACCTAAACCTTGTCACCACAATAAACAGGACATGCTGGAGGGATAGATTCCAGTCCCAGAGACTTCCTACACTCTGGAACAGGCTACCCATCTATGTCAAGCAAAGTTCCTCATTATCACTCTTTAAGAAAAATCTTGATGAGTGGATGGGAAATAGGAAATACACCCCGGGGATCACCTCTGTGGCTCTGCTCGACAGGGGCACAGGAAATTAACTTTCTTGGGTGGCATAAGCCAGGGAACCTTGTTGGCTAAGCTTACTTAGGCCCTTGGGCCAATAGCTTAGTACCTACCTATGAACCTATAAACTGTTAAATGGCACAGCAACAACACAACACAGTGTAGTGGTACAGGGCAAACTGTGCTGCTGTGTTATCTTCTCTGAATACCTCCCTAGTTTTCACTATTCAGAAATTAACATTCGGGTAAAAAGAGCTGTCCAAATTATTACAGGTCTGATGAAAGAGCCCAAATCATTTCTAAATGATGATAACTCCTACCTCTCTATACTTAATTCCAGAAATACACCTTTTCAGAGAGTCCAATACCAAACACAAAACACACCAATTCCAGTCAAAAATAAAATATGAAGTAAACACTGGAAGCCGCAGAAAGCCAGGATAACCAGTAATCCACAAACGTTTATTGATAAACCGCAGGCTAAGCACTTTCGTCTTGTAAAAAAGACATCTTCAGAACCTGACTTTACAAAAACAATGTGAGTTCAAATACTGTTACAAATCAAAGTAAAAAAGACACACCCTCACTCACACATCTCTCAGGATCAATCATGTGACCCCACAACTTAGTACATTAAAGACACATTACACCAAACTTTTATATTAAAAAACACAATTTCCTTACGTTAATATATATTCTTCAAAACACAGCCCTATGTGTACCTTTATGCTATTTAAATCATTTTATATTTTATTCGATCTTAATTTTAATTCGCTAGCTATGGAGATGTTTACATTTAGTCCTGGCAAGGTTGTTGCATCAAACCTAAGCTGCCACAACATCTCTTGGTGCAGCAGTTTATTTTTCCAGTCACTTGGAAACACTTGTAGTGATATTTGATCAACAACAAAAAACGTAAATTTAGTAAAATTGCTACAGGACATCGAGCACTCCACTATTTATGGACCCATTATTAAATTTGGGTTCACTAAGGTATTAAACAATGCCCAAGACACACAACCCAGATTTCTATGGCTACAAATATGGTGGTACACTACACACTGGATATTAAAAATATTGAACGTATTATTTTCAAAAATTGGCAGATATTAAATTGTGATGAGAACACCAAAAAACTGGGTAGTAGGACCCCCACATTTACATACAAAAAGAGAAGTAATCTTAAAACTAAGAAAGAAACCTAGTGCAACATGATAGAGTGTTTCCTACAACTAGAAAGTGTGGTAGATGCAATCAATGTTGTTATATTAATTCTGATTACCAGGAGTATCTCAAAGACAGAATAGTTAGATATGCGAAAGATGGCAAATACAACTGCACTTCAGAAAGAATTATTTATTTTGCAGTATGCTCATCTTATCAGGCTTTTTATATTGGAAAAACCAACAATGCACTGAACAAGAGAGTTTATCAGCACTTATATAGTATATCAAAAGGAGACAACAAAAGTGCACGTGCACAGCGCTCGATGTCCTGTAGCAATTTTACTAAATTTACATTTTTTGTTGTTGATCAAATATCACTACAAGTGTTTCCAGGCGATTGGAAAAATAAGCTGTTGCACCAAGAGATGTTGTGGCATCTTAGGTTTGATGCAACAACCTTGCCAGGACTAAATGACAACATCTCCATAGCTAACGAATCAAAATTAAGATCAAATAAAATATAAAATGATTTCAACAGCATAAAGGTACACATAGGGCTGTGTTTTAAAGACTATATATTAATGAAAGGAAATTGTGGTTTTTAATATAAAAGTTAGGTGTAATGTGTCTTTAAAGTTGTAGGGTCACATGATTGATCCTGAGAGTTGTGTGAGTGAGGGTGTGTATTTTTTACTTTGATTTGTAACAGTATTTGAACTTACATTGCTTTTGTAAAGTCAGGTTCTGAAGATGTTGTTTTTACAAGATGAAAGTGCCTAGCCTGTGGTTTATCAATAAACATTTGTGGATTACTGGTTATCCTGGCTTTCTGTGGCTTCCAGTTTTTACTTCATATTTTATTTTTGACTGGAATTGGTGTATTTCATGTTTGGTATTGAGTTCTTGTGTTTACAAAAAGAACAATGTGGCTGCAGATGGATCCCAGGATATATTTCTTGATATTGGCAACACCATCTCTGGTAATGTCGATCTTACCTTGTTTATTCAACAAATGACACAAAAAATTACTCAACAAGTCACCAGTCTGGTTTGTCATGAACTGACTAATTTGAGGAACAGGCAGGATGTTCATGTCAGCAACAGGAATGGTAATGGCAACAGAGAATCTGTTACACTGGACAAACAAAGAGACTTTTCAACCAGCTCTCAACTGAACAGTTGGCTGGATATGACTACAAACTTGGAGAACAGTGCAAACGGGGCAAGTAACAACACAGACAATTTTATATTAATCCAGCAAATTTCTGCTCTTGAAAAACAGTTGCTCAAGTATAAAACAGTGCAGTTAGACAACACTTTTCTGGTAGAAAGTATTAGGAGGGGACACGTGCCTTGTGTATGGAAATACACCCAAGGGGTTGTGCAAAATAGTGTGTTTCATATGGAAGTACTAGAATTGTTTGACCGCACTAGCCTTGATCTAATGAGAATTATTTTCAAGGAGAATGAAAGGCATTTGAAGGAGTTTAAAGAGTCTGTGCAGTCACTAGTCTCTTCTATCACCTAGGATTTACTATATCCACTACACAAAAATGACTATGATGCCACCTTCCAAAGGGTGGAGCACAAAATAATTTCTTTGAGGGACAGAAAAATGAAAACACTGACACGTGATGACAAAGATTATCTTAACAAAACAGTGTATCCCAAACTCAAAGGCCCTCCAGGAGCGACAAATGGTTATTACAGGAACCAAGAAAGGGAGCAGCAAACACTCCAACAAGCCCCGGTCCCTTTAGACCATACTCCACTGAGGCGGTCAGAGCATATAGCCAACCAGTCAAGGCAAACAGAAACAGCAGGCAAGTTTGTGCCACCAAGATGGGAAGGGGTGAGGAGATACCAGCAACAACAACAACGCAACAACAAATACCAACAGAAAAGGAGGTGATGATGGAAACAATACAATCTGATTCTACATTTACTGTTAAAATAATATGTTTCAAGCAATTTAAACTTTATAATTTTTACAGAATTGCCTATAAAATCTATCCATCATCAATTGTTCCTAAAGGGCTTCAATTTTGTGCCGTCCAATAGAGCAAGTATTGAACACACCCTGGTTGACCTTAAAATGTTTACCAGGCAGTTGAATTTAAATATGTTATATGGTGGGAACATAACAAGACCCGACCTGGCTGAGTTTAAATGTAGAAGCACTGTTAATCCACCCCTGCACCCAATAGTTCAGACTTTTGAATGAGTGTGTGAATGGAACATTAGAGACAAATTACAAAGTAAAAATAACAGGCATTTTTTTAATTTGTCCTCGCAGGAGAAATCTGTATTCACAGCTATTACCCAGGACACAGACATTAGGTGCATGCATCCGGACAAAGGGGGTGGATTAATTTTTATGTATAACTTGGACTATCAAGGTAGGATGTTGAAATTACTTAACGACACCAATGTTTACAGTAGTGTATCCTTCAACGAAATAAACATTGCGGATAGAGGCATTCGCGTTGTGCTTGATGAACATTTGTTGTTCGACCATATTTCGATGGATTTGCACAACCTTTTAATAGTGAAAAAAACCTACCATCCAAAGGATCTTTGGAATACCTAAATTACACTCAAACATGTGTGATCTACCGTTATGACTAATAGTGGCATCAGCGGGCTCCATTACAGAGCCTCTGGCAAAATTTATTGATGCCAAACTTAAGCATATGTTTTTGCACTTTGACCACATTATTCAAGATTCTTGGGACTTTTTAGATAAACTATGCAGTTTTAATAGCACTGATTGTATTTTAATAACATGTGATACCAAGAATTTCTTTTCAGTTATACCCTATGAACAAGGATTAACCTGGTTTGATGATACAGTAAAGAGACACAGTGATTTATCTGAGAACGACACTATGCTGATTCATGAATTCATGGACATTGTTTTAACCAATAACTTTTTATGTTTTTGCAATGAATTTTACAAACAACATTCTGGGGTCATGATGGGGGCAAACTGCGCACCGACCTTTGCAAATGGAGTGCTTCTTAAATGGGAGTTGGATGTTGTCTTTTTGTTACCACTGTTTAAGCTATGTAAGGCATATTTCAGATACTTGGATGATTTGTTTATTTTATGGCATGGTAATCTTGATGAATTCTATGTATTTCTTGGGCAGATGGAAGCAAGTACAGATCTCTTACAGTTCACTCGCCGAATTGAGCAGACCAATATTGATTACTTGGATATTACAGTTACAAGACTCGATGAGGGGGGTTTTGCGACCAAGATTTATAGAAAACCTACACACTGTAACACCTATCTATTTTTTTCAAGCTGCCACCCCAATTATCAAAAGAGGGGAATAGTAAAAAGCCAATATATTAGAGCATCAAGATTAACACCTGATGATGCAAAGTGTGCAGATGAATTTTTCCTGATTAAGGGCATGTTCTTAGAACGTGATTATCCTAGTGAGTTGCTGGACAATACAGCGAGATCTGTGTTAAGTGAGCGATCCACTATTTACGGACCCATTATTAAATTTGGGTTCACTAAGGTATTAAACAATGCCCAAGACACGCAACCCAGTTTTTCTATGGCTACAAATATGGTGGTACACTATACAATGGATGTTAAAAATATTGAACACATTATTTTCAAAAACTGGCACATATTAAATTGTGATGAGAACACCAAAAAACTGGGTAGTAGGACCCCCACATTTACATACAAAAAGAGAAGTAATCTTAAAACTATTCTAGAAAGAAACCCAGTGCAACACGATAGGGTGTTTCCTACAACTAGAAAGTGTGGTAGATGCAATCAATGTTGTTATATTAATTCTGATTACCAGGGGTATCTCAAAGACAGAATAGTTAGATATGCGAAAGATGGCAAATACAACTGCACTTCAGAAGAATTATCTATTTTGCAGTATGCTCATCTTGTCAGGCTTTTTATATTTGAAAAACCAACAATGCACTGAACAGCTATTACCCAGGACACAATGCACTGAACAAGAGAGTTTATCAGCACTTATATGGTATATCAAAAGGAGACAACAAAAGTGCACTTGCACAGCGATCGATGTCCTGTAGCACTTTTACTAAATTTACATTTTTTGTTGTTGATCAAATATCACTACGAGTATTTCCAGGTGACTGGAAAAATAAACTGCTGCACCAAGAGATGTTGTGGCAGTTTAGGTTTGATGCAACAACCTTGCCAGGACTAAATGAAAACATCTCCATAGCTAGTGAATTAAAATTAAGATCAAATAAAATATAAAATGATTTAAATAGCATAAAGGTACACATAGGGCTGTGTTTTGAAGAATATATATTAACGTAAGGAAATTGTGTTTTTTAATATAAAAGTTTGGTGTAATGTGTCTTTAATGTACTAAGTTGTGGGGTCACATGATTGATCCTGAGAGATGTGTGAGTGAGGATGTGTCTTTTTTACTTTGATTTGTAACAGTATTTGAACTCACATTGTTTTTGTATAGTCAGGTTCTGAAGATGTCTTTTTTACAAGACAAAAGTGCTTAACCTGCGGTTTATCAATAAACGTTTATGGATTACTGGTTATCCTGGCTTTCTGTGGCTTCCAGTTTTTACTTCATTTCTTACTTCACCTTTTCAAATAGATGACCTTTCCTTGTTAAGTTTATTACTGGGTAAAAACATGAAACTTCCTACAAGCTATACATTTATGCAACCAGGGAAACAGATAAACTGTCTTTGGAAAAAAACTGAGAAAGAATGAGATGAGACAAAATCATACTATGATATACATTTCAAACATATTTCACTTTAGAGAGAATGAGGGAAAGAGGGGGGGGGTAGTGTGAATATGAGACAACCATTGAGATCTAATGTGCTATGAAAGACAAGTCATTTCTTACACTGAGAATAGAGATCATGTTATAGATCAGGACAAGATGCAAATACATTGTGAACAAATTCATAAGCCATAACAGGATTGTAGGAGTAACACTATCTTCATCTTCTTTGTGTTCATCTCCTTCTCACTGTGAAAAGAATCTTGATGTTATGACAGTGAGTTCACCCCAGGAATTAATGGTGAAATCAATTACATTGGTACTGAGTTCCTGTGACTATAATCAGAAACTAAAAAAAAAACTATATATGATATGTGTGGTGTCAAAAAAGGGTGCAATTGCTGACTTCACATTGTTCCCAGTCCTGATGTTCCTGGGCAGGAGGGATATAGGAGTTGGTTGAGGAATCCAGTAGCTCTGTGATTGGAGCTGACTGGGAGAGTAAGTCTTAAACACACGGTGGAGACTTTGGTATGGGCCTCAATGCCTCTCTGCCTCCCTGTCCACTGCAGTCCCTACCAAGTGCTGAAGCTCTGCCTGATGGCTTCCCAGGCTACCACACTATGGGATGGCCACAGATGTTGAGTCATCAGTCCCACCTTATGAATGAGTCCCATGACAGGCAGGGGGTGGTGATCTCTCTCCTTCACCTGACTTGATTACAAAGTGCCCCATGCTCTACTAGATATGCAAAAGAAGACAAGAAAAGGAGTCAGGAACAGGACTTGTAAGTGTTTCATTGTGAATGCTTTTATTTCACAGAGAAAATGAAAACAGTAACACCTGAATTCAGTACTTCTAAAGTGACTGTAATGAAATATATGATAGCAGGTAATTATCACAGCAGTATGAACTGATATGCACAGGTGCAAAGATATGTTGGCATTGCAGCATTCAACATCTTTGTACAATTAGAGTGCCATGATCCTTGTTGCAGAACCATAAGCACTCCTGGAATATATAGCTGATGTTATTATTTATATTTTGTGCCCTCAGTGACAAGTTGGTAGTACTGGATTTCATAGATTTGCAATATAGTGGTGTCCTAACCTAATTACAGAAGAAATCAGCATTTCCTTACTATTTATTAATGGTCTCACTATGAAATTGTACAATTTTATAGTCTCTTTTTTATTAATATGTATTTATTTTTGCTGATGGCTACCCATATTACAGGGTCAGGGAACCAGCCATGACTGTCTCCTCAGGAAAAGGCTAAGGTCGTTTATAATCTTGTCTGAGGCTGTGGAAATGAGAAAAAAAGGTGATTGATGAAACTGATTTAAAATTCTTCAGTGTTTGTGCAGTGTACTTAACATTTTGTTAATTGCATCAGCTTTGAAGATTGTCAGTTTGCATAATCTTTGCCCACATAACTATTACTGGTCAGAATACGGAAATGGAAATTAGATGTTGCCACACCACCCACACCCTCGTCCCCTGCTAGTCCAGCTCCTTAATTCCTGTGTTAATAAGTCAAACAAGTGCTTTGGTAATTGCAGCATGCTGCCATAGCATAGGATGCAGGAAATTTTATTAGTTATGATTATTGTCTTCCAGCATGCATCCTGCAATACAAAATGCTATTGTATACCTTTAGAAAAAAGTAAGGAATGCACTGCATATGAAATGCAACTGTTACAGCCAGTTCTCAACTTCTACAATGTATACATTCAGAAGCACTACATACCTTAGGTGGAGGAGGGTGCATACACATACCATCTGAATGCCATATAAAGCAGGTTGAAGAAGATGGAATGCATGTGCATGAACTTACAGAGGCTCATCCATGGGCAGTAAAATGTTACCTGCAATGATGGGTGTACTTACATAGATGCATAGTTACATGATTCATTAAGTTTTGTACTGAAAAGCTCCATTTTCATAAGGACTTTGCAGAGTGCACTGGATTTCTTTTAAGATTTTCCAAAAGTTGCCATTCTGAGCACCATTGGTCACTGTATACCTGAATAAACTTGATAAAAATCTAGAAATAAAGCAAATAATTTACAGTACATGCAGATAGGATCAGAAAAGAAGAAGCAGGTTGGTAACACTGGATTTTATTCTGACATATCCAGTATTAGCTTCTGCGTTGCCAGTAAGGTGGCAAATGTTTTTACAGTGGAGCAGTTATACATTGTATGGTTACTGAAGTATAAAAAGATCTCACCTGTTTAATATTCTCTAAATTAACAGCAGTTGAGCTATTTAATACAGACTGTTGTACCTGACAATGGAAATGCTGAGGATCTTTTTGTGCAGATAAAGTAATTGCATTTTAGAGAATAACCCCTCAGTGAATTACATCTCTTCTTCTAACATGCCTTCATAGGCCTGCATTGTAAAGTGCACATTCATGCATGTGATCCAGGTTATGAATTTCCTTAACACACCAAAAATGTAAACTAAAAAATCAAGAAGTATCACGACATTGAAAGGAGAAATTATCAGGACTATCACATTCATTACTTATTTTTTAAATATTGTTGAATTATTGGTTCAAATACGTTTAACAGAATTGGGTTACCTCAGCAAAGGTAGGGGTGTACTAATACCTGAAAATCTTATATTTCTAGGGAACAGGGAACAAGAGGCAGTAGAGACAACTTCACTAACAAGAAGAACCATTTCCTCCTGGATGCACTTAGGACATACTGAAAAGCCATTTTGGAACAGGGGGTTCGAAACAGGCATAGCAAGCTAAGATGTGGAGTGAAATCATGGCTGACATTAATGCTATAGGAGGCAGGAACCATACTTTGGCTAAATGCAGAAAAAGAGCTAATGATATTGTGTCTCATGGAAGGAGTAAAACTAGGCAGAATGCAAATGCACATAGTGCCATGAAGGAGACGGGCCTTCCCTTGTCCAAACTTTAACACCCAAAGAGAAGTATCTGTTCTCTTTATAAGGGGCTGACTGTGGTACAGAGGAAGAGGGTGCTGGATTCATATGAGTTGTTTCAGATACCAGTATTTTGCAAAATCTTCATCATCCACACTCAGGTGGTACAGGTCAGTATTTTCCTGTAACTGACAGTGTCAGGGCATGTGAACCTTGACATGGTAAATGTGTACGTGTTTCCTCATCAAGTCATTAATATCAGCTGTAGCACCACCACCACCACACCACATGGTAAATGTAATACTAAATCAGATGTTTGTCACATGAGACATCATTTACAAAGTGTGTATTTTCTAGCAGGTGCAGCACCAGAACCAATCACATGCTCTGGCTCACCACAGTAGGTTGATGTTGACAGCTGGATGGTACTTGACTAGGATACTATTACTCTCGTACTCATGGCTCAGCTTTATGCCAGTGGCATACAGAAACAAAGTGTGCTCGCAGGGCTAGAGCAATAGTTGGCTCATCCGGTACCCAGTGTCCTCCCTGATTTGGTACCCCTCAACAATAAATTGAGGAGCAAAAAAAACTGGAACTCCTCAGAGGAGGAATGCCATGTCATCTATGTCATGCCAGAAAAAAAAAAAACTTTGTCATTGCACTCACAATCAAACCTCCTAACCACTTGCACCTGAAATGGCTGTCCCCTTTGTCCCACCCAAACTACACTTCTGAGGAGGTATGCCTAATCCAAAGCAAATTGCTGACTTTATATTCACTGACATAGGCTCACATATTGTTAATAACAAGGAAATGACATTACCAGAAGAGAGCGAAACACCATATAGCTCAGCACATCTTTTCTCTGCACAAGCTAAACCTGTGGATGAAGACACAACCCTCTCTGATGCTCTATTATCCCCTGCTATACCTGCTAATATGGATGTCAGGCAAGAAAATCCTTCACAGTTAGTTGTAGAGATACCCAAGGCCTTGTCTGCTCAGCAGCAGATGCGTGATGGCATAGTTTAGGCCCAGGCCACTTCCAGTCAGGCTGACATGGTTAGAGTGCTATACAGTATAAGTGAAGAATTTCACCAGAATATGAGAATGGTGGAGGCTGAGAGCAATGCTACAATGATCCTCATGTGCAGTACGGTTGTCCACATGTCCTCCACGTCAGCATCTATCCACAAAGTAGTAAGGACTTACAAGACACACAGTGAGGACACTACTGAACATACAAGAGGGAATGCTCACATGCATGGTAGAAACCTTGTTCAGACAGCATATGTATCCCAATTAAGGGCTGAAGTAATTCCGGTGGATTCCTTCAAGAAGAAAACAGTTAGGCCTCATCAGATTTCCAGATCATGGTGTACAGCCTCTGAATCTAGGTCTAAGTTATACAATACTATTCAGTCAATATAAAGAGCAGTTCAAAGTGTAAGACAGCAATGTTTGAAGCAAAACCAAGCATCTTCGTTGACTGCAAAGTGACTAGAAAAGGCACAAATTTGTTTTCTATCACAGAAGTGTACATGATGCACTTTCGTACCAAAAACTGTCTTTGAATTGCAAATGGCAGGAAAGAGTCTCATTTACTTAGTTACTGTTGCACCTTTTGCACACATTTCTGATTTACACCTCATTATCTACTGTGAAGTTCTACATAAGTTTGTAAGTGCTGTGCCTAAACTCTTGTGTGTAGCCAGTGCACGTCTGCTGTAGTCCTACATAACTATGAATACCATCCACTGTCTTATTTATCTTTATGGATACATTCTTTGCATCTACTGCTATTATTTGTGTTTGTTTTTGATGTTTTGTTTTCCAGGTTATTTAAAATACTTTTGTACTCTGCCTTACAGCCTGGATCATGCCTAAAAAAGGGTTCTCAGACCAGTGCACTTATCCAATTAACAAATACATAAAGAAATAGATAAGGTTAATTTTACCAGAAATGTCATTTTCTGATTCCATGGTTGATGTCCATTTTTTTGTAATGTCCAATTAATATATTGACAAAATAATCTCAGATTTGAAATTCATAAAGATTATTTATGCAGAAGTAGTTGTTTTGAGAGCTTAGAGTTTCGTTTTATATATGCAGTGGATGAAGTTTATTTTTTTTATTTTATTTAAATTTGCAAAAATAGGGTATTAGCCCAGTGGTTTTGACTGGCTGACTGGTTGAGAAGTTGCTAACATACAAGGGATGGTAATAAATGTGTGTTGATATACATAAGAGGCACATAATGTACATTTTGATGAAAGATACACAAACAATATTGGCCTCAAGACTGGGCATGACAGGGAAATAATGTACTGCCTAGGTATTTTGTGAAACCTAATGCTACAAGCAGAGGATCTCACTAACCCTGCAATGTCCAATTTTCCCTATAATACCCTCTCTGGAAAAAAAAAATATATTGTGCTCAGAAAATAGACTGATCTTCATATTTGATTTTTAAATTATTTCTACTATGGTTTGATGTTTTCTTATAAAATTGTGTCATTTTCACTTGTTTTATTTACTCTCTAGTACAACAATCATAATTTTCTTTTTCAAGAATCCAACCACATAAAACCATAAATATTTGTACAAACACATAACAATCCTTGAATGTGCAACATTTCCTAAGAATTTTCTTAAAGCAGGCACACTTTTATAGTCACAGAAACATACATAAATTTATACATATTAAAAAACTCTGAACATTAAAGAATGCTGTGCTTTAATGTCTTTACAACCAGAAATACTGAAAAAGAAAATAAATTATAACGTACAACTAACAGCCAAAAGTCTAAAAATATTCAGTGTAACATGGAAGATGTCTGGAAAACAGCTTAAAGACACAAATATCAGCATACTAGTTAATCTTGCCAGTTACGGGGGTACTGAAGCAGCAATTATTTTTAAACCAATCACACCCTTGGTTGAATGAATATCTGGGCATTAAATGTATTTTATGTTTAAAAGCATTAAAACAGCAAAGCTAACATTTCCATTTTATACTTTTTAAACTCACAGAAAAGCTTTTTCATTGGTTCACTGATTTTATTGTATGATTAGCAAAAGTTTTAATGGAGTAAGATCGTTGTTCATTTATTGCAGAAGAGGTGTACAATAAAGTGAGGCAAATGCACTCAAAAGGCTAAGCAGAGTAGAATCCCTTGGTGCATTTTAAATTTTAAGTTGATACCATGCACAGGATGGTAAAAATGGGTGATGACCTGTACTACTATGCATTCTTAAAGATAGTATA